>NC_057727.1:19622477-19659221 GCF_004010195.1 Chiloscyllium plagiosum
GTGATTAAGAAAGTGAATGCAATGTTGTCATTTATCTCAAGAGGGTTGGAATATAAAAGCACTGTTGTGCTACTGAGACTTTATAAAGCTCTGGTTAGGCCGTATTTGGAGTACTGTGTCCAGTTTTGGTCCCCACTGGCTGAGGATCCTGGGATTGTATTCATTGGAGTTTAGGAGATTAAGGGGAGATCTAATAGAAACTTACAAGATAATACATGGCTTGGAGAGGGTGGACGCTAGGAAATTGTTTCCGTTAGGCGAGGAGACTAGTACCCGTGGACACAGCCTTAGAATTAGAGGGGGTAAATTCAGGACAGAAATGCGGAGACATTTCTTCAGCCAGAGAGTGGTGGGCCTGTGGAATTCATTGCCACAGAGTGCAGTGGAGGCTGGGACGCTAAATGTCTTCAAGGCAGAAATTGATAAATTCTTGATGTCACAAGGAATTAAGGGCTACGGGGAGAATGTGGGTAAGTGGAGTTGAAATGCCCATCAGCCATGATTGAATGGCGGAGTGGACTCGATGGGCTGAATGGCCTTACTTCCGCTCCTACGTCTTATGGTTTATTTAGAAGTACTAGCTTTTGGAGCACCACTCTGAAAGCTAGTGCTTCCAAATAAACGTGTTCGACCATAACCTGTTGTTGTGATTTTTAACTTTTTCCATCCCAGTCCAACACTGGCGTTTCCTTCAAGTCATATATTTTCAAAGTAAAGGCTGTGGTGTTCTCGGTTCTGTCATGCTTGTTATCTAGGTGTTAGAGGTAATCTAACTTGATCAAGATGGCTTTGGATGGATGTTTGATTGAAGGGAGTCAAATAAAGAAAATTTGAGTAGTAACAGTAAATATGGGGACCTTGGAGAGGGAAGGAAAATTAGAAAGGAGAATGGCTGGATTTTAATTTTTGGCAAAAGTAGTAAAGACAGCATATCTTCTATCTTTTTTTAAAAAGGACATTGACAATACGTAGGTCAATACTGAATGTAGATGAATAGTCAGTCACACTTTGATCCTATTCAGTATTATGTTTAACTCAATTTTTATTTGGGTTAATCAGAGGGAAACCATTGGAGAGCTCATTGACATCATTGAGCTGTTTTTGCAGCATGATTCTGATTTGGGTCTTTGCTGACTGGAGAACATCTTAGAAAATGATAATTGCAGTCCCTAAAGCTCTGTCAAAAGATTTAATGAACAACTTTCATTGTCAGACCCTAACTTAATGCATTGTATGGCCACATCTTAAGCACTTAGATAACTGTGTGTGCATTTGGTTATTACATTCAATGCTTCTAATTTAATTCTGGAAATAAATTGAATTGAACTATTCTTTTATACTGGTCAATAAAAAATGTGACCCAATCCAGGTATTGAAAACATATATTTTTTATGATACTTATCTCAATTTCTCCCAACAGCAAACTGGAGTCTCTATAAAACTTGTAGTTAGAACTTGGTTAAAACAGTGGGGACAGAATTAAATTTGTAAATAATGTACAGTGTGATTTCATGTTCCTGTACTTTAATTCTGATAATACAGGATATATCTTCACTACACATCTTTTTCTTTACAGGCCTGAACCAAGTACCATAATCCAGACATCACGGGCTTGCTTTGTATATTCTGTCTCTATTCTAGACTTGGATCCCAAACCATATGAGAACATTGCACACCAATACAAACTTGATGGGAAGATAATAAACTTTTACTTGCAGAACACGAGAGCCAAAAAGGATCTTACTACTCAAAAATTCTACAAGGAAAATGAAGAATGCACACTGTTTTTTCATTCAGTGTGAAGTTTTGTGGGGCCTTGCTATTCTCTAATCACAAATAAAGGACTGCACTGACTCAGAGGCCATAAATATGAGAAGTTTCAAAAATGTTTGTCTAGTAAATTTAAATATTGACATAGTCATAATTTAATACTTTTGCCGGTCACTCACTAAACTTGCTCAAGTGGATGACTTTATTTAAAAGCATGTCATTCACCAATTTTAAAAAAAAAAAGCACTAAATAGTTTTTGCTGAGAAATCCGTTAACCTTCATCTTGAAACTCCAGATTGTAAATACTAAAGCACAATAATTTAAAGGTATCTGTAGACTCAGTTGAACAGTGTTTCAAAATACCTGTCATGGAGAGTAGGAGAAGTTCTTTAAAAGCAGCTAAATAAAGAAAACTTTTATTTAGACAGCATTGAAAAGTGCAAGGAAAACATGATGTTACTTAACAAGATTTTTAGCATTCTCATTGCAATTTTATTTGAGTTTAAATGGATGGGTTAAGGCCATGGTCATGCACTTGATTAAAAATTGCCTGCTTTCTGGATGTTTGCTCATCACCGGAATTGCTGCTGGGAGTGGCATTTGTTTTTTTCACTGATATAGTTTGTGCCAGTTTTGCCAGTTGGTAAATATTGCCAGTTAGTGCACATTAACTGTTATAATTTCTTGTTGTACGTTTGATCTAACCACTTGAATGGTGCTGTTGAAATCTGGGTTTTGTAACCGTCAACTTCTCACAATAGCTTTTCATAAATTGGGCAAAGAATAACAAATAGAATTAGTATTTCTTTTGGGTACATAAATATGAAGCATTATTACCTCAAAGTTGTAATAATGTCTTGATGCT
This sequence comes from Chiloscyllium plagiosum, assembly GCF_004010195.1. Classification (NCBI taxonomy): domain Eukaryota; kingdom Metazoa; phylum Chordata; class Chondrichthyes; order Orectolobiformes; family Hemiscylliidae; genus Chiloscyllium; species Chiloscyllium plagiosum. The sequence continues at coordinate 19,625,114 of NC_057727.1, forward strand.
AAATTAATTTTCAGGATTATAAATTTCAAAAAAAATGCAACCTCATTTTTAACTGACTTCTGAACTTCAGGATTAGAATTAAATTAGGAGAAGTTCCCTAGGACGTTACTTTTAAAACTACTTTGTGCTGTGCTGGTATTTACCTTCAGCAATGAATGTCAGCATAGCATACCCTGGAGTAATTCATTTTAGAGCCGTAAACACTCTGACAGTAACTTGTTAAGAACTACCTATGGACAGGTGAGGTCTGTGATTCTAGCAATCCTGCAGATGCAGTTTTGACACACTGAACCACCAGTGTACTCTCTTGTGTATTTTCAGTCAGATTTTCAATCCACTGTGTCTTGGCCATTTTACAAGTTACATTTTTAGTGAGAGCTAGATTGTGAATTCCCTTCCAGTTACCATTTTCTGAAATATCAGAATTAAAATTTATTCTTGAGGTTTTTTCACTCCCAACCTTAGTAAATAACTGATTTAGTGGGACACACTCAAAAACGTCAGTGTGCACTGAACCAGAACAAAAACCACCTAGTGAGTGGATGTTTCTAAATGTGATGAAGGTAAATGATAAGAGTTATGGTTCTGAATATAAAGAAAAAAATGGTGTGTTTTATGTTTCAAGTCTGCATCACTTATCTTCCTTTTTGGCATCAGAACATTAGAATTGGAGACACTCCAAATAGTGTTGGTGTGCCAAAGACCCTGGATGGGGATGGGAAATCATTGAGTACAAATGCATTTTTTGAGATTGGCATATTGGGAAACATGTATATGGAGTAAAGGCTCCTTGTCAACTGAGCAGAATGAAAGTAGCACAAAGATTTTAGGACTGTAATATTGGGGTTGCTATTTTGCCACTTAGACTTTAATTTTATTAAATGTAATTTTAAATGGAGAGAGAATAGAATGAGCAAGTTGCAAGTAAACTATATTTTTTCAAAACTCAGCAAAAGGTTTTGCAAAACATCTTAAACAAATGAGTGCTATTTAATTTTCTTTAAATGTCCTTTTGAAATTTTACTTGGGTTATGCAAAACTGCATTCTTTGTGCAGTTAAACCAATGGACAGATCCAAAATTTCTGCATTCACCTCAATTTTGCAAAATTGGTAAATGTGAACTTTTTAGGTGAAAAATTACATGAAAAACCTGTCCTTTTTAGATTGTATTGGTTAGATCTTGTGACTTCAGTTGTTATTATTGAATTAAAACATCCTTATTGTTCCCCTACTTAGATATCTACCATTTTGTGAACTAATCTACCCGTGAATGAGATTGCATGCAAAAAACCTATGGCGTGCTTTCCCATGTCTATGACTGACAGTCTGTTTGTTAACCCTTGGCTTTCAACAAACCAAGGCAAACAAGGGATGCCAATAAAATAAAACTATTCATAGCCCTTTAACTGCAGTGTGTACAGCCCTTTACCTCTGAAGAGAGCTGCCTAAGTACTTTTTTTTATTAAGGTGGTTTAGTAGGAGTGTGGCTACATAAATGTTGTATTCTAGATCCAAAAATACTAGTGATAGAGGTTCCAATTTTCTTTTCATCAAATGGCTGACTAGAAATCTCTCTCATTCTTACCACCTTCCATCACTGTAATTTGGAAAGATTTGCTGGTTGCTGTCTGTTTAGCTGCATTATGATTTCAAGTCCCACTGCTTTCTCAAACTTAAAGCGTATACTTCACTACCTGGTAGTAGGACTGGAAATCTCTAATAAAATGGCTGAGTAGAGCAGAAACCATGATTTGGGTTAATTTTGTTGATAAATTCTGTAGATAACCTAAAGGGAAAATACTGAAATAATCGCCTCCATATTTTAGCTAAGAAGCACATGCAGATTATCACTCTTGCTGGAAATCTATACTAAATAACTGTAAATAATCATGCTTCTGTTCTTCACTGCCATGGGCAGTGAGCTCTTGAACAAGCAACTCTATGAATGGGAATGCTGAATCAGTTAAGTATAATTTCTGTTTCATTGCATTCTCATCTAATAATAGTTTTTAGAGATTGAATTATATTCTTGACCTGAATTATTGTGATGATACCATTTAAGAATGCATTAGGGATTGATAATGTTTTGTTTGTAAATCCTGTCATAATCAGTTATGCTTTCTGCTCATGTTAAATTTGTTGCATTTTGCTTTTTTACCTTGCAAAAAAAAAAGTTCTTTAGTAAATCATATCATCTGATCAGAAGAGTGTTCCTCCCCGTAGACATCCCTAACTTCCAATTGTTTACCACTTCCCACTTTGAAAACCACCATTCCTACACAAATGGCCTTTATATCAGCTCGTAGAATGAAACTCGAGTGACTCTTTGAATGTTGACAATGAGGCATTGTCCAGTGGAAACAGATCAAACAAAAACTGAAATTGCTGGTTTATTTCTCTTCTAGCAGCTGAAGACAGCATGTCCAACTGTAGCAGTGCTTTGTTCCTAAGTGCCATAATTTACCTCAGGAGTTCACATTGAATTTGGTCTGTATAGCCTGATTCCATTTCTGCACTTGATTACCAAAAATAACTACTGTTTCTAACCATGATCTAAAAGGTACAGGTTGAATACTTTTGTGGTATATCTGGTGTCACTTTATTTCCAGAAATGACACACTCATTGCAAAATCAGCAATCTTTCTGGAATTAGCACACTTTCAAATTTAAGTTCAAACTAAGCTAAAGATGTGCTGTTGGTAAATGGAAACACGTTCTAGAGTGCCGTTTTTATGACTGGCATACAAAAAGCAAAACGTTAAATATGATCCATTTTTTCTTCATGGCTAAAATATGGCGCTATTAGCTGAGAACAATTGCAAAAAGCAAGATTTCAGGAAAATTTGTTTAAATTTAATCTTGCATAGTTTGTCCAAGATAAAGTAGTTGGATTTGAGAATTTGTCACCATTTAAATTCTTCCTATTTAAGTATAAATAGATAATCCTAATGTGGTTTGTCTCAGAGGTCATTCCTCAAGAATGTGTTTCTGTGGAAGAATTTTCGATCAATCCCTTCAGACTAAGTCAAACAAAGCATTTGTTTAATGTTGACTGCATCATCTGGTGCTGATGCATTGTGAATGATGTGTGATACAGTGAATGGGTTTTTGAATATGATCAACTAACTTGTTGACTATTAGCAAGATTGAACATTGGGTATTTGGAAATATTATTAAAGATACAAAAACAACTAGAGCTTAGTAAAGAATTTGATTTGCAATCACCTTAAACAACAATATTGTGCCCTATGGTGCACAAATGGCCTTAAAGAGATATAAACTTCAGACAATTCCATCTAGTTGGAGTAATATTATCTAAATACTGAGATTTCATTTGTTCTTTGGTTTATCAATAAAACTTCCTTCTATTCATGATTTACATATATACCAATGTATGAGAATTTTGAATCTTTGGTTCTCTGTTACAATACATTTTTACAAAATAAAATAAAACTAGCACTGTTTCTGACCATTGGCTACTCGCACCCTATCATATTTAATGGATTTTTATAGTTGAAATAGACTGTGAATTAACTAAAAATGGTTTACATTGAAGAAAAACACACTTAAAAGGTAATTTCAACAAACTGCTGTGGTATAGATGACTTGTCTTGTGTATAATTGCAATAGAACTTGCCTTGTATCTGTAAATACTCTGGCCATTTGTATTTAAATGCTATATTTATTTTTCATGTGACAGTGCCATAGGAGAAATGGAAATGTATTTGTGGCATGTCCTGTTGTATAAAATATTTCAAAATGGTACATGTAAATTAATAAAATTGATCATGACTGTAGTAACGAAAGCAGATTTTATTGACAGAATAAAAAAAACTTTTGTTTCTGGATTGTAAATCACTATTTTCTTGTGAAAAACATAGATTAAGCTTCCTTTCACATAAGTTTAATTAAGTGATCTATAGCAGCCTCAATTCCAAACAAGCGTATAAGATTTCTAAAACTGTTGGGTGCGTTGTCCACAATTTTCTCTGTGTCGAAGTCCAGTGCTGTAGGGAAAACATTAGAATTTGTTACTCAAACGGTCACAGAATTTGAGAGAAGTAAAGAAAAATCTAACTGATATTCCAGTTAGTGCAAGGAGATCCATCACTGGAGGGTTGATGTCTGTTTAGTTAAAAGGATGACTATGATACTGATTTGAAGGCATTAATATGAACCTTTTTTTTAAAAAAAAGATTGTATTAGTAACACATGTGCTGATGTGGAAGTTGAATATATGCCATTAAAAATCAGTTGCTGAATCCCACCAACTCAAACTGACACTGTGCCAAGTTTGAAGGGGGAGGGGAAAAACATATACCAGACATCACAAAGGACATATCCTGTCTGGTCAACTGGGACCCACCCTTCATTTGAAAGTAGATTTTAAACATCTGTGTACGATGGCAAGGGAATGGAAAAATGGTGCAGTATTGTTCCTATCTCTTTAACATCTTCCTTGTATGGTTTTTATTTTATCAAAAATCCCAGGAAGTCATCTGTAATACATTTTGTCAGTACTGGCAATTAATAGTAACACACAACACATCTTCCTTAATAAATTACAAATAGTTTTATATTGTATACTAGCTGCAGGACTGTTTCTTCTAGTATGATTCTGACAATTAAACCTGAGGTTTTGGATAGATGGGCTTTAGACACAGTTGAATTCACACAAAAATGCAATCCAAAGGCATAGCCCTAAGGTAGCTCTTGGCTGGTCTTTGAACATTAATTACCAGATGACAATAAATGAACTTGTTTTTTTACGTTTTTCTCTTTCTCCGATCTCCACCCCTCCTGATTAGATATTTTAGTGAATTGAAAAGCTGCTACTCTACCCCGAAGATGAGAGGGAAGAAACTGGTGGGGAAATTTAAAAATATTAAATATTCTAAATTGCATGTCAACTCTTAGCCAATAATTCCTCACTGCTCTTAACACAGCTTTCACTATGAGTGTTGCACTATTGCATTTGGAGCATTGATTAATATTCTGCTTTGGTGGCATGCAGTATTTTAACTTGCATTTGTATAACCGCTTCAATGCAGAGCTATATAACCAGTGATTAGTTCATGCTTGGATAGAGTCACAGATGTACAGCACTGAAACAGACCCTTCAGTCCAACCCGTCCATGCTGACCAGATATCCCAACCCCATCCCACCTGCCAGTATGTGGCCCATATCCCTCCAAACCCTTCCTATTCATACACCCATCCAAATGCCTTTTAAATGTTGCAATTGTACTAGCCTCCGCCACTTCCTCTGGCAGCTCATTCCATACACGTACCACCCTCTGCATGAAAAAGTTGCCCCTCAGGTTACTTTTATATCTTTCCCCTCTCACCCTAAACCTATGCCCTCTCGTTCTGGACTCCCCAACCCCAGGGAAAAGACTTTGTCTATTTACCCTATCGATGCCCCTCATAAATGTTGTAAACCTCTATAAGGTCACCCCTCAGCTTCTGACATTCCAGGGAAAACAGCCCCAGCCTGTTCAACCTCTCTCTATAGCTCAAATCCTCCAACCCTGGCAACATCCTTGTAAATCTTTACTGAACCTTTTTAAGTTTCACAACATCTTTCTGATAGGAAGGAGACCAGAATTCACTATCGTTTCTACCTGGGACTCCACTTTCAAGGAGCTATGAACGTACACTCCAAGGTCCCTTTGTTCAGCAACACTCCTTAGGACGTTACCATTAAGTGTATAAGTCCTGCTAAGATTTGCTTTCCCAAAATGCAGCATCTCACATTTACCGAAATTAAACTCTATCTACCACTTCTCAGCCCATTGGCCAATCTGATCAATATCCTGTTGTAATCTGAGAGAACCTCCTTCGCTGTCCACTACATTTCCAATTTTGGTGTCATCTGCAAACTTACTGACTTTACCTCTTAGGCTCACATCCAAATCATTTATATACATGATGAAAAGTAGTGGACCCAACACAGATCCTTGTGGCACTCCACTGGTCACTGGCCTCCAGTCTGAAAAATAACCCTCCACCACCACCACCCTCTGTCTTCTACCTTTGAGCCAGTTCTGTATCCAAATGGCTAGTTCTCCCTGTATTCCAGGAGATCTAACCTTGCTAACCAGTCTTCCATGGTGAACCTTGTTGAATGCCTTACTGGCATCCATATGGATCACGTCCATCGTTCTGCCCTCATCAATCCTCTTTGTTACTTCTTCAAAAAACTCAATCAAGTTTGTAAGACATGATTTCCCACACACAAAGCCAAATTGACTATCCCTAATCAGTCCTTGCCTTTCCAAATACATTTTCATCCTGTCCTTCAGGATTCCCTCCAACAACTTACCCACCACTGACATCAGGCTCACCGGTCTATAGTTCCCTGGCTTGTTCTTACCACCTTTTTAAAACAGTTGGACCACATTAGCCAACCTCCAGTCTTCCGGCACCTCACCTGTGACTAACGATGATACAAATATCTCAGCAAGGGGCCCAGCAATCACTTCCCCAGCTTTCCACAAAGTTCTAGGGTACACCTGATCAGGTCCTGGAGATTTATCCACCTTTTTGCATGTCAAGACATCCAGCACTTCCTCCTCTGTAATATGGACATTTTTCAAGATGTCACCATCTATTTCCCTACAGTCTATATCTTCCATGTCCTTTTCCATGTCAGTAAATGCTGATGCAAAATACTTTAGTATCTCCCCTATCTCCTGCGGTTCCACACAAAGACCACCTTGCTGATCTTTGAGGGGCCCTATTCTCTCCCTCGTTACCCTTTGGTCCTTAATGTATTTGTAAAAACCCTTTGGATTCTCCTTAACTCTATTTGCCAAAGCTATCTCATGTCCCCTTTTTGCCCTTCTGATTTCTCTCTTAAGTATACTCCTACTGCCTTTAATCTCTTCTAAGGATTCACTCGATCTATCCTGTCTATACCTGACATATGCTTCCTTCCTTTTCTTAACCAAAATCTCAATTTCTTTAGTCATTCAGCATTCCCTATACCTTTCCTTTCATCCTTACAAGAATATACCTTCTCTGGACTCTTGTTATTTCAATTCTGAAGGCTTCCCATTTTCCAGCCATCCCTTTACCTGCGAACATCTACCCCAATCAGCTTTTGAAAGTAGTTGCCTAAAAACCGTCAAAATTAGCCTTCCTCCAATTTAGAATTTCAACTTTTAGATCTGGTGTGCTTACCCTCCACAGGTATTTTTGGTAAGAGATCCAGCACTGGAATAACAACTCCTTCTTCACTTACAAATATTTTCCAGAAAATCTTTAGCTCGATCCTGTAAGAGACGTGTCTGACAATTAAAACATGTTTTTATTGGTTTTACAGAACAAAATCAATTATGAATGGTAGATTCTGGCTTGTTGGAAATGTGCATAGTGTCAGCATTTATAAAAGATACAACATTTTGGATAGGAAGCTTTCTTGACGTCCTTGTTTTTATGGGACTTTTCCAAATGAAGAAGGGACATTAGGAATAGTTTGTGTTTTAAAAGCTAAAATTGTATTTATTAGGATGTTTATTTCAGTCTATGATAGAATTAAACATGGGCACAACTAATATATAATTTGTAGAAAAGAGAGTTAGGGAGCTACTCAAACTACTGCAAATAATCATCATAAAAGAATCAATAAATAATGAACTTGGAGAAAAGCAAGTAGCCACAACTGAAGTTTCAGATCACTGTTAGAATGGGTTTTTGTACTTCCATTTGGGTAAAATATAAGGACCAATGTCAAAAGATGATACATAACATAACTTGTAAGAGGGCAACAGCCATAAGGTAAACCCAATGGGTGAACTGCAATGGACAGTGCCTTGGGATGATCAGAAAAAAATAAGATTACTTTGAAATTTTGTGTTGATTTTATAGGAGTAAAGAACATTTTAAGATAGTCATTCTCAATCTAAACCAGAAGAACCACCTTAAATAATGATTGATTGATTATGATTGATTACATTACTTAGTGTGGAAACAGGCCCTTTGGCCCAACAAGTCCACACCGACCCGCTGAAGCGCAACCCACCCATACCCCTACATTTACCCCATACCTAACACTACGGGCAATTTAGCATAGCCAATTCACCTAACCTGCACATCTTTGGACTGTGGGAGGAAACCGGAGCACCCGGAGGAAACCCACGCAGACACGGGGAGAACATGCAAACTCCACACAGTCAGTCGCCTGAGGCGGGAATTGAACCCGGGTCTCTGGCACTGTGAGGCAGCAGTGCTAATCACTGAGTTATTAGGATAAGGCTACTAAACTGAACATAAATGTTAAAATCATTGACAGAGCGCAAAAGGTATTACAAACAACAAACATTTGATATAGTCTCACCCAGGAACTTTGGAGCATTCCAGTACCATATATTCAGAGTTTGGTCCCTCTGGAAGTCTGACTACCTTTGGGTACTGCTCCTGGAAAAAGAGAGTTGCACAATGAAACTGTATTCAACCCTCCTCCTTTGTGTTATATAATTAAGTTATCCTTGCATCAATAAAAAGGCTAAACTGGATTACTGGTAGTAGTGTGACTAGATTGACTAACTATCCTGTAATTTAATTGTCGAAGTGGGAGAATGGCCTGATGCTAATATCAAGGCCAACTTGATTTTTACTCACACAACACCAGATTTTAGTCCAACAGGTTTGACTGGAAACACTGGTTTTCAGAACGCTGCTCCTTCATCAAGTGGTTGTGGAGGAAACAATTGTAAGACACACAATTTATAGTAAAAGTTTACAGTGTGATGTAACTGAAATTATACATTGAAAAATACTTTGATTGTTTGTTAAGTCTTTCATCTGTTAGAATGACCATGTTAGTTTCACTTCTTTCATATGTAAATCATAAAACGTTTTTTTAAAGTTACATTCTCAGGTTAACTTTAACAATTGGTGTCAGCCCAGATAATGTGTTGAAGGTGTTAGCCCCTTGCGTGCTGCTGTCTGTGCCATAATGTTTAGACTGATTCTAATCTAAAAAAATGAATTAACAGAATCTTACATGGATTCATGCAGTTTTTGAGCAGAGTACAATGTACAAATTCACTCCACAAACATGTATAAAAGGGACCTAAGGGGCAACTTTTTCATGCAGAGGGTGGTGCATGTACAGAATGGGCTGCCAGAGGAAGTGGTGGAAGCTAGTACAATTGCAACATTTAAAAGGCATTTGGATGAGTATATCAATAGGAAGGGTTTAGAAGGATATGGGCCAAGTGCTGGCAAATGGGACTAGATTAAGTTGGGATTTCTCAGCATGGACAAGTTAGATCAAAGGGTGCTGTACATCTCTATGACTCTATTTCACACTTCCCCATGTCAGCAAACCATCTTGAGATTATCTCCTAACTGAGCTGCTACCTTGGCTTTCTATGCCTATTAAAATCTTGCCTTTGGAGCTTTCTCTTTGCAAACCTGGTGGATTGGCTGCTGACTCCTTCACCTTGATCAGACCAATGGCATCCCATTGCATTAAAACGAGATGTTCAAAATTGAGATAAGAAATAATGTGAGTAGACAACTGTAGGGAACATCAAAATGTATTCAGTTCTGAAGAGATGCTGTTCAACCTGAGTTTCTCCAGCATTCTCTGTATTTGTGTCAGATTTCCTGCATCCACCCACAGTACTTTGATTTTATCAAACCTTATTCATAGATTAACAGCTTTTAATCAATGTTTGAAATTCCCCAAGTCCTTTGCCCTTCCTCCCCTCTCTTCACAAGTAAAAGCTACTTGTCCAATGTTTCAATTAGGCCCCATAATTTCTCATTTCCTGGCTCTGCTTCATTCCTCCCCATACATATTAATGAAAGATGTGGGATATTTTTTACTTAAAAAAACTATACAAACGCAAGTTGTTGTTTCAGATACATACATAAACTTTACAAGTAGCTGCCCAGAGTTCTTTCCGATGGTACATACTACTGTGATTATTGCTCGAGCAGTTGGCATGAGATCATGAGAAACTGGAGAATTTGCTAAAACTGGAACACAAGTTTGTAGTTCCTTTTATGAGCTAATCGCCAGTGTCATCAATGATGGACACCTTGTTGTCTCTTACTTGCACAAAGGAATTTGCTCCTGTAACTTAGCTAGTAGAATCTATAAGCTGTTTATTGGTACAAATTTTGTGAAGTTCTTTGGCTATTCAGGGCAAAGTGACTTTATGGCCAATGAATCATGGGATGAGAGAGACAAAAAGGTAGTTACACAAGTGTCAGAATATTTGTGAAGCCATGATGCAAGTTATGACCGTAGCTTAAGTAAGCTGACATATAAATGAATTAGGCGAAAGTGAGGACTGCAGATGCTGGATATCAGAGTCGAGAGTGTGGTTCTGGAAAAAGCATAGCAGGTCAGACAGCAACCGAGAAGCAGGAGAGTCGACATTTTGGGCAAAAGCCCTTCATCAGCCCTTTTGCCTGAAACGTTGACTCTCCATATAAATGAATTATTTGTGGTTGGAAAAATATGAGATATTTGAGTAAAGACAAAGCTGTACTTAGTCAAATTATCCAAAAGTGTTAAACCTATAACAACAACTGATGCATCAAGGATGTATAAAATACCACACCACAATGCAATAATACATAACTATGCAAGGGCTGGACTTACTTAGTTTGTTGAAAATTAAGAGCATTAATAAGACCATAAGACATAGCAGCAGAAGTTAGGCCATTTAGCCCATCGGGTCTGCTCCATCATTCAATCATGGCTGAGAAGTTTCTCAACCCCATTGTCCTGCCTTCTCCCTGTAACCCTTGATCCACTTGACAATCAAGAACCTATCTATCTCCATCTTAAATATACTCAATGACCTGGCCTCCACAGCCTTCTGTGCAATGAATTCCATAAATTCACCACTCTCTGGCTGAAGAAGCTTCTCCTTATCTGCATTCTAAAAGGTCTTCCCTTTACTCTAAGGCTATACCCTTGGATCCTAATCTTTCCTACTAATGGAAACATTTTCCTAACATCTGCACTGTCCAGGTCATTTAGTGTTCTGTAAAGGCCATTCAGTATTCTATAGATTTAAATTCTGTAACTTGAGAATACAGACTAATGCAAATGAAAACTGCAACTAAAATAAGGAAGAAACAAATCAATAGATGTCAGTACCATAAGTCATGCCTTGTAGTAAGGCCTACTTGTATTGTAGCGATCCTGTGGAAAGAAAAATTGTGTATATACAAATCTTGATGTATAATGGCCAGCTATTGTAACTGAATACAAAACCAGCATTCTTACAAAAAAGGAAAATCCATTTGAACTGAAGGAAAGTTTTGGATTTTTGAAAGTCCTAGGCAAAATTAGTTTAAATATCTCTGATATTCCTATCCAGTTTATGATTACACTCGTCTGAGGGGGTGATATTGGTCAGTGGGAAGAGTCTGTTTATATCAGTGGTTAGCACTGGTGCCTCACAGCGCCAGGGACCCAGGTTCAATTTCAGCCTCAAGCGACTGTGTGGAGTTTGCACATTCTCCCCGTGTCTGCATGGGCTTACTCTGGGCACTCCGGCTTCCTCCCACAATCCAAAGATGTGCAGGTTAGGTGAATTAGTCAAGGTTAAACACAGTAGAACCTTGATTATCGGAAGACACAAGCAAGAAGTATTTTGTTTGGCTAATTGATCGTTTGGATAACCGGAAATAAGCGGTAATTTATGAGTGCCAGTTATCCAAACACTTTTTTTTAGATTTAGATTACTTACAGTGTGGAAACAGGCCCTTTGGCCCAACAAGTCCACACCGACCCACTGAAGCGCAACCCACCTTGACCCATTCCCCTACACTATGGGCCCCTGCCCCTAACACTATGGGCAATTTAGCACGGCCAATTCACCTAACCTGCACATTTTTGGACTATGGGAGGAAACCGGAGCACCTGGAGGAAACCCACACAGACACGGGGAGAAAGTCCCCCATAACAACCACCCTATTACTGTCACTCATCTCCTGAATCACCTTCCCAATCCTATCTGGCAATGTGTGCCATAATAACGTTTAACTGATAACTGAATGCTGAGTTGTCTAATACTGGGCCTTTTACGGGATCTTGAGATCTTGTTCAGATAATCCAAAATTCTGATAATCTATGTTTGGATAATCGAGGTTCTACTGTATAGGGTTGGGGAATGGGTCTGGGTGGGTTACTCTTAGGAGGGTTGGTGTGGACTTGTTGCAAAGGGCCGGTTTCCACACTGTAGGGATTCTAATCTAAAATCAGGATTACCATCTTCCACTACATCAGACATGCCTAAATCTTTTACCTTCAAGGGCCACTTTGGTCTGTATTATGCAGCCTTATATAAAATTTAAACTAATTTTCCCCTTATTTTCCCAATATGTAGCTTGTCTTCTTTCCCTGAAAATGTTTCCTAAGAAAATATAATTTTAAAATCTTAGCATCTTTCTAAAAATTTTGAAAATGTTGAATCCTATTTGTTCTCCCAAAATATAGCATTTTGCTTGGGCTGTGGAAACTAGAACCATATGTTTCAATGTCAATTTGCCTAATTTATAAGCAGGAAGTACCAATCACACAGCATCTGGGTTTGCAAAATATTATATCAAACAGGCAACATGTTAAGTTTAATTTGGAGTTTATCACATTTTAAATAATATTGCATGACATATTTAAGAAGTGAGCATCTATATGATAAAGATATCTATATGTTAGTTCTAATAAAATTAAACCAGATGGCTTTGGGAGACTGTGGTAAATATAATTAACTGTGGAGCTGTAAACTGAATTCTCAGGCTCAATACTAACATTAAATGTAATTGTAAGCCAAATTCTGACTAAAATTTATGCCATAAGGTTTGCATTTGCAAGCAATTCCTCAATATAAAACTGTATTCTTTATTTCATGGCTGTTAAGCACTAAGTCAATAGACTTGACTGCCTTACATAAATTATTAATACTGGCAGACTTCTCTCTTGTGGAAGATGTTTCTGAAATTCATTTGTAATACGGTTTTCAAGATTACTCAAATATGTTGATTAATAAAGCTTGTAACTTGTTACTTCTACCTAATGCATTTCTAAGCCATGGTAAATCAGCTGCAGATTATCTCAAGAAAATACATGGATGATGTCACAACTGTTTACTGCTACAAATTTACCTCTTTACTTAACAACCAATAACATTTAATTTAGTTTATTATTGTCACATGTACTGAGATATATGTTGAGAGCATGCAGCTGATATTGTTATCCTGTGTCTACTGATCTTGGTGGTCTGAGTGGTAACAGTAGCAGGTTTTTGAAGGTGCTATCAAAGAAGTTTCGGTGAGTTAACGGATTGCATTTTGTAGATAGTATATGATACAATCACTGTGTCCCTGTGATCATGGGAGTAAATTGTTGAGGTAGTGGATTGGGTTCCAAATAACAGACTGATTTGTCTGAAGGGAGTCAACCTTCTTGAATCTTGTTGGAGTTGCACTCATCCAGGCAAATGCCAAGCATTCTATCACATTTCCAATCAACGTCATTCCAACTGATGGACAGGCTTTGGGTACCATGTGGCGAGATACTCCATATAAAATTTCCAACCTCTTGCAGCCCTGTATTTATATGGTTAATATTACAGTCAGTGATGACCCTCAGGATTTGATAGTAGGGATTTCAGCAATGTTAGTATTGTGAAATGTAAAGGGGAGATGAACTTACTTCAATATTTACAATGATTTGTTTAGGTTTGGTCTTAGTAAGCATAGAGCCTGCTGAGGAATGCAGTTTTTTTTAAAACAATAGGAATGTCAAATCACTTCTGCACTCTTGGCTCCCATCCCATCCTCTGCAGTCCTGGCTCTGTAAACCCACCAATGCCAGCAAATAGCTGTGAATGTGAATGTGAAATGTGTGGAGCAGTAATTGGAGCAAGTAGGAGGGGCACTACAAGTGCCTTGGGAAGAGCCACATAAAGAACCAGAAGGGCACATACATTCATTGCAATGCTGCCATGCTGCTAGGCCTCCATACTTATCTCACCGATAAATCCAGACCACAACACAGAGAGCAAGTTCTCACCGCAGAATACGAGAAAGGTAAGAATGTAGTTTTAAATGGACTGATTGGCATATGCCTCTACTTTGCTACTAAATACAAGGTCTGGACCACAATTTTAAATCTGTTTCCTTTAGATCAACAATAGACATACTGGGTCTGCATAAGAGGCATTGGCCCATTGACCTATCTTGACTTAGGGAACATCTTGCTGCATCTTTAATGCAGTTGCTGAGTGATGAGGCTGGTTTCTCGCTAAGCAATGGCAATTTGTGAGTTAAGAAGGACTACTGCTTGCTAAATGTTTTAAGAGTCCAACTCGCCTTCATTAATATTCAGCTTTCTATCTTACCAAAGGTGCTGAACAAGCTAAAGATCAAGAATTCTCAAATGACAAGCAGAGCGAATACCTGGTGACTTCAGCTTACAATTTGATTTGAGGGATCTCCCTCTAGGACATAGGGCCCCAAGTTCTCAGGCGACACTCCATGGGCACTAGTTGCTCGCAACCCATGTCCACGAATATTAACATCCACCATGCGCCAGCTTTTCTAAACCCTTATCTTCAATCTTCAATCCGACTGTGCAATTCAGGACACATCAGTAAACATAATTGTAATGCTGCAGCAAGGACAACGTGCTCAGGGACACACACCCAGCTCATGGACTCGATCAGGCTATATCTCTGGCCTGTTGCTGTCGTAGGCTCAGTGAGTTTTACTTTACTTCATTCACGGAATGAGGGTGTTGCTGGCTAGGCAGCATTTATTGCCCAGCCCTAATTGGCCAGAGGGCAGTTAAGAGTCAACTACATTGCTGTGAGTCTGGAGTTGCATGTAGGCCAGACCACGTAAGGGTGGCAGTATCCCTCCCTAAAGGGCATTAGTGAACCAGATGTGTTTTTCCAACAATCGAATCATGGTCATCATTAGATTCTTAATTCCAGATATTTATTGAATTGAAGTTCCACAATCTGCCGTGGCAGGATTCAAACCCAGGTCCACGGAACGTTATCCGGATCTCTGGATTAACAGTCCAGTGATAATACCACATTGTATTATCTGGATGCTCACAGCATCTCTGCCATTAAGCATAAATTGCATTTCCCTAGCCTTGCTGCCAAAATTGCCTCACTTCACATTTCTCAGTGTTAAATTTCATCAGGCATATATTTGTCCATTATTTTAGCCTCTCACATCTCACCGTACATCTTTTGTGCAAAATGTTAAATCAGTGTCCCTTGGTCTTTGTATCATTAGATTATGGGAACAACTCTTCTTTCTCTACCTTACGTAAACCTTTCATCATCTTGTGTGGAGACCTCTTTGAAACGGTGGCACAGTGTCTCACAGCGCCAGAGACCCGGGTTCAATTCCCGCCTCAGGCGACTGACTGTGTGGAGTTTGCCAGTTCGCCCCGTGTCTGCGTGGGTTTCCTCCAGGTGCTCCGTTTTCCTCCCACAGTCCAAAGATGTGCGGGTCAGGTGAATTGCCGTAGTGTTAGGTAAGGTGTAAATGTAGGGGTATGGGTGGGTTGCGCTTCGGCGGGGCGGTGTGGACTTGTTGGGCCGAAGGGCCTGTTTCCACACTGTAAGTAATCTAATCTAATCTAGTCACATTATCCCCTTTGCTCTAAAACAGACAAAAAACTTCTTGAAACCCCTATGCAACGTTGCAGTTAACTGATTCATCCTGTTTTGTTTGCCACAGCTCCAATTTTGTCTCATTGGGAAATTTTAAAACTTTAGCCTTTATTGCAATATACACAGGACCTGAGTTGCAAACGGGTTCCACTCTCAAGTCTAGTCAGAAGTGGAACACAAACAGGACAATATAAAATAGCCATTCAGAAGTGTGGAAAGTGTTCATATGTTGGATAGCATTCCTAAGTCAGACATTTGTAAATGAGGGACCCCTATATTATCAATATAGACAACAGTTCGAGCAATGAACTTTGAGGACATCCAACGTTTACCAACCTCCAGCTTGTAAAAGAACCATTTCCCATGATCGCTGTTTTCTGTTTTTATGTCAGTCTTTTACCCAAGTGGATGTGATCTTCCTGTTCCATGAACTTCAGTTTTGTTCATTAGTCTTTTCGGTGGCACTTTGCTAAATGCTTTCTTAAAATCCATAAATAAAATATCTATTCCATTCCCTTCATCAACATTCTTTGTTACTTCATCAAAGATTTCAATTTGATTAGTCATGCACAATCCACCATTAACAAGTCTGTGCATGTTCTTAACTTAAACTTCTTTCAAGTGCCTGTGAAATTGTTCCCTGATTATTAAACCGACTGGCCAGAGTTATTGGTTCCTGCTTGCTTTGTTGAACACATTTGTCACATATGCCATTTTCGAATAATCTGGCACCTCCCTGTATTTCGGGAAGACTGGAAATTATGGCAAGCTCACACCAACAACTTTTTGGGAGTATTTTGAAGTAGGTTTACTTTTCAGATGATTCCCCTTACTTAAGTTTGAGAAAGACATACTTCACAGACACTTGCGTAGGTCTGAAGAATTGATGTAACTCTGTCTTAAGGAGAGGATCCAGCTGAGAGTATTACCTTCCTTCAGAAATCTTTGCAAACAAGTTTTAGCCATTCAATTATAACAATTTATATATTATATAGATCTGGGCAACTCATCTCAATAAAGTACACCGGCTGAATGGGATCTTGAGTTTGGAAACAGACGACATCAAAGCTTTGGATCAGAAGATATAGAACCCAAATGGGTGGAGGTTAGAAACAAAAATGGGAGACACTGGTAGGAACAGTCTATAGGCTCCCTAAAAGTAGCTATTTGGTAAGACAGATAATAAATCAGAAGATAATGAGGTCGAAAAAAGAAGTGGTAATGGATGACTTTTATCTTCAAGTAGATTGGGATATTCAGATTGATAATGGAATGCAGAGAAAATTCAGGATAGTTTCCAAGAACAAAATGTTGTGGATCCTAATCAGGGATTTAGCTATTTTGGATCTAGTGATGTGCAATGAGACAGATTTAATAAATGATCTTACAGTAAAAAGATTCCTGAAGAAGCAGTGACCACAACATGGTAGAATTCAGCAACTGGTTCGAGAGGGAGAAAAGTAGGTTGGAATCAACAATGCTAAATGAAAATAAGGATAAATACAAAGGAACGAGGGTAGAGCTAGCTGAAAGGACTGGGAAAGGAGTTGAGCAGCAAAGGCAGTTGAGGAACAATGGCATATGTTTAAGAAAATAGTTTATGAGTCACAATTAGGCATAAGCCACAAAAAGCCATGGGAGGCCATGACCTAGTGGTATTATCGCTGGATGATTAATCCAGAGACCCCAGTAATGTTTTGGGGATCTGGATTCAAATCCTACTATGACAGACGGTAGAATTTAATAGATTAGATAAATTAACTAAATCGAAGGAAGGAAACTGACATGCTTACCTGGTCTGGCCTACATCTGAGTCCAGACCCATAGCAATGTGGTTGATTCTCAACTGCTCTAGGCAATTGAGGATGGGCAATAAATGCTGGTCTAGCCAGCAACACCCATGTCCTATGAAGGAATAAAAAAAAGATGCAATCCAAGTGATAAAGAAGGATTCCAGGCGGCAGATAAGCCAACCATGGAACATTTTAGAACATAGAGCGTTACAGTGCAGTACAGGCCTTTCGGCCCTCGATGTTGTGCTGACCAGTCATAACAATCTGAAGCCCATCTAACCTACACTATTCCATGTACGTCCATATGCTTGTCCAATGACAATGCACTTAAAGTTTGCAAATCTACTACTGTTGCAGGTAAAGCATTCCATACCCTTACTATTCTCTGAGTAAAGAAACTACCTCTGACATACCTATCACCCCTCAATTTAAAGCAATGCCCCCTCATGCTTGCTGTCACCATACTTGGAAAAAGGCTCTCCCTGTCCACCGTATCTAACCCTCTGATTATCTTATATGTCTCTATTAAGTCACCTCTCAACCTTCTTCTCTCCAGAGTTAACCATGGTTAACCAGAGAAGTTAAGGAAATATACAGTGTGGCAAAGAAGAATGGGAAACCAGAGGATTGGAAAACCTTTTTAAAAAGGTACAATAACAATGGCTAACAAAATAACAATGATAAATTTTGAGGGTAAACTTGCAAATAATATCAAGGTGAACAAGAACCTATAAAATACATAGAACAGAAGAGAATGGCCAAAGTTAATGTGGGCCCCTTAAAGACAAACTGGAGAAAGAATAGTGCGGATCCAGGAAGTAGAAGAGACAATGAAGTAATCCTTCAACCTTCACAGTAGAAGACACTATAAGCATTCCATTTGCAAGGGACAAAAGGAGGAAATAAATACAACAACTATTTCTAGAAATAAAGAACTCGGGAAACTAATGGGGTTAAAGACTGACAAGTCCGCCAAATCTGATGAGATACACTGAGATACACCCTGAAACATGTCTTCCTTAAAGACTATCAATTATTCTGTTACAGTTTTTCCCGCCAAACCTTGACTATATTTTATCTTGGATAGATACATAAATATCCCATGAAATTTAACCCTTTTCCAATTTAGAAGTTCTACTTTAACTTGTTACTTTTCTTCCTCATTACTAATCTAAACCTTGTGATATGCTGATTGCACTCACCATGTCTTCTCCAACAGATACTTAGTTTACCTGGCCCACCTCATTCTCCAGCACCTTATTAAGCAATACCTATTTCCTAATTGGACCAAGAACATACTGGTTAAGGAAGTTTGTTTGAAAACATTTCAGAATGTTTTCATTGAAATACCTTGAAAACATTTCCTCCTTTCACTTTACTTTAATCTTATTTCAATCTATTTATTTAGAGAACTAAAGTCCCCAGTATTGCCTACTCTTTATTTCTTGCACATTTCAATGACTTCCCTCCAGTTTTGTGTCTCTTCCTCTTTCTCATTATTTGGAGGCCTATAGAATATTTCCAGGAGTGTGCTTATCTGCCTTGTGCTTCTCAACTCCAACCCAAATGGATTATTTCCCCCTCAGAGACATTCACTTCTTCCAACTACAATGCCTTTGCTCTTCAGTAGTGCCACCCCAACTTCCTTTCTTCTTCCCTTGTTTTTGTATCTTTGAACATTAAACCTTTGGTCCTCACTTTTAAGCCACATTTCTATTATAAGCACATTCTCAATGAGGCTATTTGAATTTGTAGCTCATCAACCTCATTCATGCACATGAATTCTAAACCTGTTCTTGCATTCATTCTTGCACTTCTTGGTTGCCTTCTAGTGAATATGGTACCAGTTCCTTTTCCATTACTATCCAACATGCCTTTGTGCGCTCTTTTCTACTTCTTTTCCATGGTGTATAAGCCTCTGCCGATTTAGATCAAATTCTGTCCAACTACTTGGGTGAACTGTCCCAAGAAGACATTGCTCCCAATCCTGTCGCGGTACAACCCATCCATTTTGAATAGATGTCTCATGCACCAGAACTGGTCTCAAGTTCTCAGGAATCTGTAGCTCTCCCTCTTGTATTATGTTTCAAGTCGCATATTGATTCTCCTGATCTTCCTACAGGTCATTCTGCTATAATGCATGCTTTGTTAATGCAAATTTGCAATAACACGATTGACAAATTGGGTACACTCTTTCTAAAGTGCAAACTTTTACAGCGTGTATTGGTTATAACATGATTCCAGATGCATTAGTTTAAATGGTGCAGCTATTATACGATTTTCTTATAACATGAGGTTGCACGAGAATGGAACTGCTGTGGTATAGCAGAACCGACTGTATTTCTATTCCCATTTGCATCCTTCAAGGTATCTTCACTCTTTGCTGTCTCCAATGCTGAGTACCAACCTAAGAATGGAAATACCTTGAAATCTCCAACTTTTCCTGTCTGTTCACTATCTTTTAGATGGTCACCCATCTTCTATCCAGAATTGGACCTGGGCACTTCCTGGAGTGTATGATCTAGGAAACACTCAACCTCTGCAGTGCTTTGCAGAGTGCTTGGAAACCCAGCGAGCTGAGTTCAAACTGGGACTTAAAAAATGTCACAGACAAATTTATCAACAAACACAGTGCTTATTCCCTCCTTGTTGCTTTCACTGGACCTTCCACATGATAGGTATTAAGGACTGATGTTTGTCATTACCTACCCCTTTGATCAAGCTTTTAGCCACCCAGTTTTTAATTTCTTGACTCAGCACTGACTTCATCTCTGTGAAGAACAGCTGGAACCAATGTTCCCATTAAGCTAAGTTGCATATGCACATGACTGCTCCAAAAACATTAAAGACACTGTGCACTGAAAGGTCTGTGTGCGTGAGACAACCGAATTATAAAAGTCACATTGCTTTGGGTGTTTTTCTTACCTTATGGACGCTATGTAAATAAAATTGTTGCTGTTTGAAATTTTTTGAGTTAAATTTTAACTCTCGGATTGTGAAAGCAGCAATGTTTACATGGCTTATTGTAAATTTAAAATTTCCCACACAAATGCGAATATGTTTGCTTCAACTGGTCTTGGGGAATAATGCAAAATAAACAAAAGTGAATTATGAAAAGCTGAGTGAGTTCTGAAGCAAGTTGCTTAATTACTACCCAATTGCTTAGTGTGACTGCACAGAACCAATTTCATTGCCAACCATAAGATTTTTAAGAACGGATATCAATTACTCTATTTTTAAATCTAAGATGGAACAATTTCCTTTTGGTTTATTTGAACAGTTCAAATAAGTATAGAAATTGACCAACCAAGGCACATTATTTTCACTAATTCGTTATGGCTCAAATGTACCCTTTCAACTAGGAATCAACCACCCAAATAAGGCAAGAAAGATTCTTCTGACTCTAAATTAGTCAGCTTTTATTTTGCTTTAAATTGCCAAATTGGATCAAAGCAAATTTCAGAACTGAACTCTGCTAATTTCAGGTAATCGGTTGTATATATTTATATAACTTGGTAAATCCATGGATCAGCTTCAGCTACTAACTCACTGGATGAATATATTTAAATTTAATTGAACCAAATAAGAAAACACCAAATTTACTTGAATTTTTAGTCTTTAACCATGTAAGGGAATGTTTTAAAAACAGTAATTGCTGGAGAATCCCAGCAGGACTAGCAGAATCTGTGGAGAAAGGGGCAGTTTTGATTTATGTGATCACCATCCCAGACTTATTATTTTAGTACACTTCAATTAAAGGTGAATAACGTTGTTTAACACAGGTAGCGGCATTTTTAGTAGCTGTGTTCCAGATGTTCAATGCCTAATAATTAAGCAATAATTGCATTCTTGTACTTCCCCACAAACGTTGCTAGACATTGTCTCTAAAGTTATTATTAAGGAAAAACAAATTTAAAGTTACTTGGGCAATCCTCGCTTTAAAAATATGCAGCCCATCTGCTGTTAGCATTTGTAACTGCTGAAAACTTTCAGATGTTTATTCATTCCTGGTTGTGATAAGGCTAAAGATAAAAAAGACTGCAAGAAGTACTTGGCTCCACAAAAGAACTAAAGTGTTGTGGTAATGTATTTCTTTTGTGTCTAAAATGCTTTATTCTTTCTGTAAACTGTCTTTTGTTCAAAATTCCCAAACTACTTATAGTATCAAGTTTCATGAAGTGAATAAGTGGAGCAATGTCTCTTTTGTTCTGTTTTTACACCATGGTCCAATTTTAGTACTTGCAAAAAGACATATAAAACTAAAGCAATTAAGTTTCTACTGCAAGAATTGTGGCTTTTGTTTGATTTCCCTTAAGTTTCACATAGTTCCATTTCCTCATTTTTTCTGCTGGACCAGGACTACAAAAAAACTTCAAAAGGATAACTTTAAAAAACACAGTTGGATTTATATACATTTTCTAAAAGGCTTTTTCCCAAACCACTATAAAATCATGTCAGCTGACAATTAAATATGCTTTGTATTAGCTCTGCTGTATAATGTAGCATAATTAACTACTTTTTATTCTAATGAGGTAAGTAATGTTTACAATAACTGTTGCATTTTTAGGAGTTTCCCAGCTGAGCCTTGATATCCCAAGGACCACTGAATCATAACTTTCCATTCTCCAAGCAAGCTTTTTGTTTCTTCAGGTCTGTCTGATACTTTATTACAACCAACACTCTTTTACCCGAGGGACCCAGGCTGTTATATACTCAGAGAGTAAGCCAGACTATTCTGAAAAAAAGAATTCTTAAAATACACTTCAAGTGAGTGTCCAAAGAATGTGCCTGACTGGTGGGAGGGGAGCTGGTAAGTTCACTCCTCTTGTTTTTCGATCTTTTTTTGCAATGGCTGTTTTAAACATCAATGTTTAAATCAATAGTTGCAAACTAGAAGTAGTTATTCAGTTACTAATGGGAGTACTAGCTGGAAATAGAAGGACAACTCTGCTGAATTATATCACCAGACATTTTCCTCCAGAAATCAAACAATACCTCTGCCTCCCACTTAAAACGGCCAATCTAGGATTGTCTGTTGGTCATGGTGGAAGAGTTTGAGGACCAGAATGGGAGGGGATTTCAGGCCCAAATAGTCTGGAATATTTTATTGCCCTGCCTAAACAACAGCCTATCGTGTCGGAACTTCTTGATAATACCTACCACATTGAGGAAGAACCCGAGTAGCCGGACTAACCAACAAACCCACCGCAGTGGTTAAGAAGGATCAACTTCTCCCTGACAGTACAGGGCTACAGGGAACAAAAATCGATGTAGGAAATGCTGATGTCTCTTCAACAAGCTGTTGAAGTGGGTTCAGTCATTGTTCTGGGAGGAGGAAAGAACCTCTTGTACTCAGGGAAGGCACAATTTTGAATTATGATCGTCAAAATGACTCTTCAAAAGTCATCATTTCTGTGGGAATTGGGCCAAATCAATCAAATAAATATATTTGTTACTATTAATGATGCACATTAACAACAACAGACTTTGTCACAATAGCTTTGTGTTCCTGATTGCTAAGAGTTAGTTTGTCCTGGATGTGAGAAGGAAAATGAATGAAGGCCTTGGCATACCAGTGATCATGTCAGTTGTGGTCTCTGCACCATATGACCAGTGAGTAGGTTGCTGAAATGAATCGGAAGGCAACCTGTGCTGATTGGAATGATGTCACATCCCTGTGGGCATGTCCAACAGATATTGAATTGTGTTCTCCAGCATCAAAAGATCAGTACAGTCCCTTATCATCACTCAGACTGCCATCCAGAATGGTCAGACATGGACAACTGACCAGACACATTTAATATGCTCCATTTGTCCTTCTTAAATCATCATAATGTACATAGGATTGAAACCCATAAATCCTATGTGGGGCACAATATTTAAAATGTATAAATCACATTAGCTAGAATACATCCTACTGCAGATGGCAATTCTAACGATTTTTTGTTATTCCTCAAAGGATGTTTTATCTCGTAGGTTCCATCTTACCTTGGCAGTGAAGGTGAGTACATCTACTGGACACAAAAGAATGTAAATAAGAGTTCTGTGGAAGTGGCCTATGCCAAAGCCAGAGAAGCACTGGGAGGGTTTGTGGACAGGTCTTCATTAGCAATAACCACAGCATTGAATGCTGGAAGACCCTAAATCCTCTGACTAGTTGATACTGAAGTAAGCTGAACAGCACTGGAATGTGCAGAAATTAATAATGCCTTCCTTGGAGCAGAAATAAGATCATATCTTATTTTGCATAATCTTGTATTATTTCTATAGCCATTTTCAGGTAGCAAAGCCCGGGGGCATACTTATGTAAAGAAACCCCTTTTTGAGTAAGAATACTAGATCCTTTATATTTTATGTACACATGGATGAAAGCTCATTTTGCTACAGGCATCTTCAAATTTCTTCATGGGGAATGGGTGTCACTTGCCCATCCATAATTGCTCTTAGAAAGGGATAGTGAAAAGCTTTGTCTTGCAAGCAACACAGGCAGATCACAGAGTTAAGTAGCATAGATAAGTAAATAATAGGTAAACAGCGGCAAAAACAAAAACACAGGTACAGGCGAATGTTAAG
Source organism: Chiloscyllium plagiosum (assembly GCF_004010195.1). Lineage (NCBI taxonomy): Eukaryota > Metazoa > Chordata > Chondrichthyes > Orectolobiformes > Hemiscylliidae > Chiloscyllium > Chiloscyllium plagiosum. The sequence continues at coordinate 19,649,146 of NC_057727.1, forward strand.
AGTTTGTGAGTCCATTCAGTATTCTAACAACAGTAAGGTAGAAACTGTTACAAAATTGGCTGGTCCATGTGTTCAGGCGTCTGTACTTTCTCCCTGATGTTATAGGTTGTAGAAAAACATTGCCAGGGTGGGATGGATCTTTGAGAATTCTGGCAGCCTTTCCTTGACAGCGGGCCCGGTAGATGGATTCTATAGATGGGAGGTTGCCCTTTGTGAGTGTCCGGGCTGAGTTCACCAGTCTCTGTAACCGTCTCCAATCTTGAATGGTACAGTTGCCAAACCAGGTAGTGATACGTCCAGAGAGAATGTGGAATCACATGTAGGCCAGACTGGTAATGATTCGGAGGGCAAAAGTGAGGACTGCAGATGCTGGAAACCAGAGTTTAGATTAGAGTAGTGCTGGAAACACACAGCAGGTCAGGCAGCATCCGAGAAGCAGGAAACTCTTTTGCCCGAAACATCGATTTTCCTGCTCCTCGGATGCTGCCTGACCTGCTGTGTGTTTCCAGCACCACTCTAATCTAAACTCTGGTAATGATTCGGTGGCTACTGCTGCTGGGCACTCATACCAAACACCCTTGCATAGAAATGAAGTCAGCACATTTGGAAACTATGCTATCACAAAGTGAAAATCACATTACATCAGGTTATAGTCCAACAGGTTTATTTGGAAGCACAAGCTTTCGAGGCACTGAAGACCTGATGAAGAGGCAGCTCATTGAAAGCTAGTGCTTCCAAATAAACCTGTTGGACTATAACCTGATGTAGAGTGATTTTTAATTTTGTGCACTCCATTTCAATACCAGCACCTCCAAATCATCACAAAGTGAGATCTACTTAAGATTGAGATAGAAAAGATCCATTTACAAGTAAGATAGGGATGAAAATATGAAAACAGCCTTCAATTTTTGGTGTCTCAATGGGGCTGAGGCTTCTCCAGATGAAAAGAATGAACACAGGACTCTGCCAGTGTTCCTCTGAGATATGTGCATTATAACACAAAGTACTAGTGTGAAGTCATCTGGTCAAGTAATGTTGCTATTCTCTTACCAGACCATAGAATCACAGAATCCCTACAGTGTGGAAGCAGACCATTCAGCCCATTGAGTTAATACCGACCCTCCAAAGAACATCCATACCAGACACACCTATCCTCTCCCTGTAACCTGCATTTCCAATGGTTAGTCCACCTAGCTTGCACATCCCTAGACCCTCTTGACAATTTAGCATGACCAATCTACCTAATCTGCACATCTTTGGACTGTGGAGGAAACTCGAGCACCTAGAGAAAACCCATGCAGATGCATGGAGAATGTGAAAACTTCACACAGACAGTTGCCCGAGGGTGGAATTGAACCCAGGTCTCCGGTGCTATAAGGCAGCAGTGCTAACCAGTGAGCTGCTCTCCCATTAGAGAGAGATGACTGGTGGTTTAACCGAGGACGGTCACCATGCCTCAAGCGAGGGTAGAGGTTGAGAAAGGGAATCCTTATGATAACCTCAGCCAGTGTTGGAATTGAAGTAGCAAATTACTCCAGATACTGGAATCTATACTGAAATCAACTAATGCTGGAGATCACAGCAGGTCAGACAGCATCCATGGAGAGACAGCAAGCTAATGTTTCGAGTCTAGATGACGTTTCTTCAGAGCTGAAGTGAAGTGTGGAGGGACAGTATTTATGTTATAGTTGGGGGGGTTGTTTGGGGAAGAGTTGGGGTGTGGTGGTGGGTGTAGAGTGCTAGTGGAAAAAAGATGTTGACAGTTCAGATTACATGATTGTAATACAAGAATGGCAGAACAATGGTATGTCTAACTGCTGGGCTTGAAAGACAGTCCCACTGGCATGGGAGAGGGGAAAGAGGATGAGACGGAGAATGTAACAAATAAATTTATAAGAAACGGAATAAATAGAACAATGTAACAAGTAAAGCTAAAAGAAGGGGAAGAAATGGAAGCTGGTTCACAGTTTGAAGGTGTTGAACTCAATATTAAGTCCAGAAGGCTGGAAAGTGCCCAGTCTGAAGATGAGATGTTGTTACTCCAGTTTGTGCTGTGATTCAGTGGAACACTGCAGCATGCCAAGGACAGACAAGTGGGCATGACAGTAGGACACTGTGTTAAAATGACCTGCTACAGGAAGCTCAGGGTTGTGCTTTCGCAAACTGGAGGTGTTCTGCAAAGCGGTCACCCAATCTGCGTTTAGTTTCTCACAATATTGAGTAAGCCACATTTGGTGCAGCGAATACAATACACAAGATTGGAGATGGTACAGTTAAAACGTTGCCTCATGTGGAGAGACCGTTTAGGCCTTGGATGGTGAGCAGGGAGGAGATGAAGGGGCAGGTGTTGCACTTTCTACAGTTGGAGGGAAAGGGAGGTGGGGGGGGGTGGGGGGGGGTAGGTGTTAGTGGTCATGGAATGGACTAGGGTGACCTAGAGGGAAGGATCCCTGTAAAATGCAATTGATGGAGTAAGGGGAAGATGTGTTTGTGGTGGCATTCTGCTGGAGTTGTCTGAAATGGTGGAGAATGATCCTTTGAACACGGAGGCTGGTGGGAGGAAAAGTGAGAAAAGGGGATCCGATCACGCCACTGAGTGATGGGAAGGGGCAAGGGCGGAAGCACGGGTGATAACTCGGATGCGGTTGAGGGCCCTGTCAACCACAGTGGCTGGGAAACCACGGTTATGGAAGAAGCAAGCCATGTCAGCAGCACTGTTTGGTATCATCTGAACAGAGGCGATGTAGGCAAAGGAACTGGGAGAATGCAGGACGTGGGGTGTGACGAGCTGTAGTGAAGGTACATATTGGAGTCAGTGGCTTTGTAGTGGATGGCAGTGGACAGATTATTCCCCACAATGGAGACAGAAATTGATGATGTGAAAGTTATAGCAGCGTGGAAATTGGTGGCAAAATGCTTAAAGTTTTCAAGGTCCTGGTGGGAACACAGAGTGACATCAAAGCAGTTATCTATGAACCGGATGAAGAGTTGTGGGAGGGGGCCAGTGTAGGATGGGAACAAGGATTAATCCACATGCCATATAAAGAGTCAGGCATAACTGAGGCCCGCGTGGGTGCCCATAGCCATTCCTTTGACTTGGCAGAAGTGAGATGAATTAAAGGAGAAATTATTTAGTGAGAGACCAAGTTCAGCCAGGTGGAGGAGCGTGGTGGTGGCTGGGGAGTGAAGATTAGAGTGGTGCTGGAAAAGCACAGCAGGTCGGACAACATCCAAAGAGCAGGGAAATCCTTGTTTCAGGCAAAAGCCCTTCATCAGGAATTGTTCAGGTCACTTCTTGAGAAGAGGCTGACAGTTCACAAACGTCCTGGTGGAGGATAGAGGTTTAGATTAGATTACTTACAGTGTGGAAACAGGCCCTTCGGTCCAACAAGTCCACACCGACCTTCTGAAGAGCAACCCACCCAGACCGATTCCCCTACATTTACCCCATCACCTAACACTACGGGCAATTTAGCATGGCCAGTTTACCTGACCTGCACATTTTTTGACTGTGGCAGGAAGCCGGAGCACCCGGAGGAAACCCACGCAGACACGGGGAGAATGTGCAAACTCCACACAGACAGTCAGTCGCCTGAGGCGGGAATTGAACCCGAGTCTCTGGCGCTGTGAGGCAGCAGTGCTAACCAGGTGTAGAGGGATTGGACATCCATGGTGAACAGGAAGTAGTTAGGGCCAAGGAACTGGAAATTGTCAATCTGGTGGAGCACACCAGAGGAATCGTGGATGTAGGTGGGCCTACGCTATTGGCATCACTCTACATCGCAAACCAGTTGTCCAGCCTGTGGTATTTACTGTCCTGCGTCACCAGTGTGTGTGGAGGAGACTGCTATGCTGTCAGAGTTAAAAATCACACAACACCAGGTTATAGTCCAACAGATTTAATTGGAAGCACACTAGCTTTCGGAGCGACGCTCCTTCATCAGGTGATTGCTGTCAGTTCTATTTCAATTGAAAGTTTACCAATGATTTCTGGTAGATTGTATTGCTCAAATGTATGAACAGTATTTAGTTGTTGGCTCAAGACTTGCTGATAGTTAATTCTGAGGACTCTTCAGCGGTACCAGGGATGAAAGACCTTTTTTATAGCTTTGAAATCTGTGGTCTTTTTCCATAATGACAGTGTGAAATAAATCTCTGATTCAAATATGTGATTTCTCTTGGTTGAATCTTTTTCTTAGGTTCATTCATTAATCTTGCAAGGTCGATCTTCCACTGGTTGTGTTTTCCTGGATTGGCCAATGCTAGCTTTCTAATGAAGTGGTTGAACTACATCAATGAATTGCAGGAGTATGAGGGCAAAATGCTTATTTTTATTTAAGAATGAGCTTTGTTGGCTCTGGATGACATCATCATCGTCAGTCCCTCAGAATCACGTTTGACGTTTATCAGGTTAGATGAGTCCTCAGATGGTAAGAAGCCAAAATGTGGATCCACATTTTTTTTTTCATAGTCAGGTCATATTGTTTAATGAGCAAATGAAACTTAAAATTCTAATTTGACTTTTCTCACCTTCCTCTGCCATCATTGTTCCAACTTGCTGAACCTCAAAATGGCTGTGTCTTGATAAGCAGTCAGCAGTTTTCTCCTCCCTGTCAGTGATGTTAATGCCTCTGTACTTTAGACTGATCCTGAGTGAATCTTTATACATTTTCCTTTGGCCACCCGAATAAGTATTGGCCATGGAAGATGAGAACATACTGAGGGAGGCAATTTTTGTGCTTTGAGATGCAATAGCATGTCTAAAGGAGTTGGTTCTTCGGGAGCAGGACTATAATTCTAGTACCTGCAACTTCATGGACGATGCTGGTCTTGGTCTAGTGGTCCTCCAGTTTGATTCCCAGAATTCAGAGTAGGTTCCACTGTTGAAAGCTCTCAAGGACCTTACTGGGATGTCAGTAGATGGTCCAGGTTTTGCTGCAGTACAGGAGGGTTGTCAATACAACAGACTTACAGACCAGGACCATTGGTGCCTTCCAAACACCTCTTTAGTCAAAGACACACTATTGCAGTATTAAGAAGCCAGAACTGATACAATTGTCTCAGCAATAAACTTCATGCTTGATAGTTCGAGGGACCTGGGTTCAAATCCCACCAGGGAGATGGTGGAATAGGTAATCAACAAAAATTTGGAATTTAAGGTCTAATGATGACCGTTAAATTAAAGCTGACTGTCATAAAATCCCACCTGGTTAATTAATGTCCTTTAAGAAAGGAAACTGCCACCTTACTCAGTGTGGCCTAAATGCAACAGCAATGTGGTTGATTCTTAACTGCCTTTGAAATGACCCAGCAAACCATCCAGTTGTATCAGTCACAATAAAGTAAGCCCTTCTCACTAACATAGGGTTGGGGAATGGGTCTAGGTGGGTTACTCTTCGGAGGGTCGGTGTCGACTTGTTAGGCCAAAGGGCCTGTTTCATATTGGAGGGAAGGTCATCTGACCTAAACACCTGGAATCTAGTGCCAGATGAGTCAAACAACAGCCTGGTATAGTTATGGTCTCGGAATCATAACTTCTGCACTACATCCAAGACAACACCATCATCATCCCTGGGTATATCTTATGCAACAGCAGGACAGACCCAGCAGAAGTCATGGCACGGTGTTATGCACCGAGGAAGGAATTGCTCTAGGAATCCTCAACATTGACTTTGAACTCCATGACGTATCATGGCATCAGGTCAAACACAGGAATGGAAGCCTCCAGCTGATTCTAATGAACCGACTCTCTAGATTCCTCCCTATTGAATAGCATCTGGATTAAGTACAGAAAGAGTGGAAAGAACACAGAATGTACTGAGAGAAGGACTTCAATTAGTGATTTGGCAGCACCACTACTGACCTAAATCCTAAAGCCTGGGACTGCAACAGATGGTGAGAGAACAAATAAGAGGAAAAAAAACATACTTGACTTCATCCTCACCAAACTACCATAGATGCACCCGTCTATGACAGTATAGTAACAATTGCATAGTCCTTGTAGAGATGACGTTCATCATCACATTGAGAATACCTTTCATCATGTTCAGTTCACTATCACTGTGCCAAATGGAATTGACTTCAAACAGATCTACCAACTCAAGACTCGGCATCCATGAGGTGCTGTGGAACAGTAGCCACAGTAGTCCAACAAATCTTCAACCAGGGGATCAATCCTGGTTCCATGAAAAGTGTAGCAGGGCATCCTAGGAGCAGCACCAACCTGGTATCTCAGGACTATTTGCATGCCAAACAGCTAGGCAGCAAGTGACAGACAGAGCTAGCGATCCCACATGAAATGAATCAGATCTAAGCTCTGCAGATCTGCCATATACAGTCATGAATGATGATGGACAATTAAACAACTCACCATCTTCAACAATAGTGACCACTGCACAGCACATCAGTGCAAAAGATAAGGCTGAAACATTTGCAGCAATTGTCAGTTCTTTGTTTTATTAAATAAAAAGTGTGATCCTTTGGGAGGAGTGGATACTAAGATATGGGAGATGCTATGTATTGTCCAGAACTACCCCATTCATGTCAAAGACCTTTATAATGTGAACGAGCTACCCTACACCTGCTGCCAGCAAATGGAAGTATCTGAAGGAGGAATAACATGGAGCAACATATCCTGACAAGTCAAAAGAACCATCTCAGCGGACTCTGTGAACAAGGACTATTGAACTGCCTTCCCAATTTTTTACTTCCACCCATAACACCCATGTCTCTTTCCTCTTCTCTGTGTCAGTCCATATATGCATTTAGAGAGGGAGTTTAAAAGGGAGTTAGAGTTGTAACTAGCACAGTGATATATTGATGGCTCATAATTGTTTACCTGTAGCTAGAATCTATTTATTTGTAATAAATAGTAATTTTAGCTAAGTGGAGAAACAGGATCTATTATTTCTGTTAACCTGGTGTAAAAGACATTTTTGTAAACCTTTAAAAATCTTTAACTTTTGTGATGACTTGGGGAATAGCAGGCCTTGATTTCCAGTGCATAATGCAAGTGAAGGGTAACACTGTGCACAAGTTACATTCAACTGATGGTGGCATGAAGAATAGGAGACTACAGCTGACTAGAATGCCCAAGACTCCTTAACACTCCCCATGACTGCTTGAGGTTCCATCCAGTAGCTGTATTATATATCAGAGTGGACAGTACTTCAGCTTTGCTCATAGATTAACCTTTTTATATCATTACTTTACACATTATATTCTCAAAATTTGAACTTTTGAGAAAAAAAATTACTACTGAATTTTTCGGTCACCAGTGCTCTAGACATTCAATACCATCTATACGAAGGACATGGGCATAAATATTTCCTAACACCAGGTTATAGCCCAACGGGTTTATTTGGAAGCACTAGCTCTCAGAGCGCTGCTCCTTTCATGAGGTGGTTGTGGAGTATAAGATCGTAGGATACAGAATTTATCACAAAAGTTTACAGTGTGATGTAACTGAAATTATATATTGAAAAAGACCACCAAAACAACTTCAAACAACCACCAAACCTCAAACAGATCGTTGTTCGCAGCAAACTACCCGGCTTTCAGGACAACACCATACAACCTTGTCACGGTAGACACTGCAAGACGTGTCTGTGTTGACACGGATACCACCATTATACGTGGGAAGACCTCTCACCATGTACATGGCAGGTACTCACGTGACTCGGCCAACGTTGTCTATCTCATACGCTGCAGGTAAGGATGCTCTGAGGCATGGTACGTTGGTGAGACTGAGCAGAGGTTACGGCAACAGATAAATGGACACCGCATAACAATCAACAGACAGGAGTGTTCCCTCCCAGTTGGAGAACACTTCAGCGGATTGGGATGTTCAACCTTGGACCTTTGGGTGACCATCGTCCAAGGCGAACTTTGGGACAGGCAACAACGCAAAGTGGTGAAAGTGAGTACTGCAGATGCTGGCGATCAGAGTCTAGATTAAAGTGGTGCTGGAAAAGCATAGCAGGTCAGGCAGCAACCAAGGAGCAGGAAAATCAACGTTTCGGGCAAAAGCCCTTCATCAGGCATCAGAACAATGCAAAGTGGCCAAGCAGAGGCTGATAGCCAAGTTTGGTACCCATGAGGATGATCTCAACTGGGACCTTGGATTCATGTCACACGATAGGTGACCCCACTGCACCACACACACATACACATATCCACACACACACACAAACACTCTCTCAGAGACACTCCTACAAACCCATACACTCATGCAGACCCTCTCTCACATGCTCACACATACACACCCACACTCTCACAAACTTATACCCCTTTACACTCACACACATTATCTCACAGACACTCATATGCCACACGTATACACACACACGCTTGTGGGGTGAATTTGTACTTGTAGAATTACATTCTATTTTGCTCAAAAACTGCATGAATCCATTAAGATTATGTAAATCCCTTTTTTAGATTAGAATCAGTCAGAACATTGGGCAACATACAGCCTCACTCAGGGCACCTCACAACTTCAATGCATTATCTGGGCCAACATGGCATCTATTGTTAAAGTTCACTTGAGAACGTAACTTTAAGAAAGTTCTGGAATTTACATGTAAAAGAACTGGTACCAACATGCCATTCTAAAAGATGACAGACTTAACAAACAATCCAAGTCTTTTTCAATATATAATTTTAGTTAAATCACACTGTAAAATTTTGCTATACATTCTGTGTCCTACAATTTTATATTCCATAACCACCTGATCAAGCAGCAGCGCTCCGAAAGCTAGTGTTTCCAAATAAACCTATTGAACTGGTGTTGTGTGATTTTTAACTTTGTACAATCCAGTCCAACACTGGCACGTCCAAATCATAAATATTTCCTGTTACGGACTTGAGACCATGCCCTCTGGCAAGGGTTTATAATTACTGGATTTAAGTTTAACCGTGTTCTTTCGAATGTTCAAAATTTCAGTATAATCTCACACAGTCATTTTTTTCTCTTGTGTAAACTGGTCCAGTATTAGGCTTATTACAGCCTTATTAGGCTTTTTAGCTCAACTACATAATGCCTAATACAAGACCATAAGATATAGGAGCAGAATTAGCTCATTCAAACCATTGAGTCTGCTCCATTGTTTGAGCATGGCTGATGTGTTTCTCAACCCATTCTCCTGCCTTCTCCCTATAATCCTTGATCCCTTACCAATCAAGAACCGATCTATCTCTGTCTTGAATACACTCAATGACCTTGCCTCCGCAATCCTCTGTGGCAATCAGTTCGACTGATTAACCACCCTCTGGCTAAAGAAATTCCTCCTTATCTGAGTTCTAAAGGATCGTCACTTCACTTTGAGTTTGCACCCTTGGGTTCTACTAGTAGAAATATCTGCTCCACGACCACTCCATCTAGGTCTCTCAGTATCCTACAAGTTTCAATCAGATAAACCCCTCAACTTTCTAAATTCCATGGAGTGCAGACCTGGACTCCTTAATTGCTCCTCATATGACAAGCCATTCATTCCTGGGATCATTCTTCTGACTCCCTCTCATATCTGATTTGTTGACTTCCTTTGTATCTTTTCCAATATCCCATTATGGTGCAGTGACTGGAACTGTACTCAGGTATTTAGCTAGTGCTGAATCAGTGCTCTGTCAAACCGTCAATGCATTAATTTTATTTACTTTGCCTCCAGTGAAATGAAAAATTTATTTGCTTTTTATTTTCAAGATTGCATACTGAACTGATAATTTTAATACCCATGTCAACAATTTCCTCATGGTATACTGTACTATAGTCTACCATCATTCATTTAATATTGCCATACTAATTTTGAAATATTGTTAAATAGAAGAAATATGCCAATTAATTTGCATGAAGTACCAAAAGCAGAATTGTAATAACGATCAGATAGATTTTTTGTAATGTTGACTGAGAGATAAATGTTGCCAAGCTAACTATCACATCAGGAGAAAATGAGGACTACAGATGCTGGAGATCAGAGTCAAAAAATGTGGCGCTGGAAAAGCACAGCAGGTTAGGCAGCATACTACGAGCAGGAGAGTCGATGTTTTGGGCACAAGCCCTTCATCAGGAATTCGGAGGG
>NC_057727.1:19659278-19661651 GCF_004010195.1 Chiloscyllium plagiosum
TGCTGAGAGGTTAATGGGTGGGGGCTGGGGCTGGGGGAAAGGTTACTTGGAAGGCAATAGGTAGATGAAGGTGGGTGTGATGTGATAGGTCGGAGGTAAAAACAATGACTGCAGATGCTGGAAAGCAGATTCTGGATTAGAATGGTGCTGGAAAAGCACAGCAGTTTAGACAGCATCCAAGGAGCAGGAAAATCGACGTTTCGGGCAAAAGCCCTTCATCAGGAATACAGGCAGAGTGCCTGATCTCTCCACCCTTCAGGCACTCTGCCTGTATTCCTGATGAAGGGCTTTTGCCCGAAACGTCGATTTTCCTGCTCCTTGGATGCTGTCTGAACTCCTGTGATAGGAGGTCGGAGCAGAGGGTGGAGTGGATAGGTGGGAAGGAAAATGGACAGGTGGGAAGGAAGATGGACAGGTAGGACAATTCAAGAGGGTGGTGCTGAGTTGGAGGGTTGGATCTTGGATAAGGCGGGGGAGAGAAGATGAGGAAACTGGTAACATCGACATTGATACCATGTGGTTGGAGGGTCCCAAGGCGGAAGATGAGGCGTTCTTCCTCCAGGCATCCGGTGGCTTGGATTTGGCGGTGGAAGCAGCCCAAGACTATCATATAAACTTATTTCGTAAGCTGGCATTTTTTTGAGTAAAACTCAAAGAGCATATTGATATTAAAATTTCTACTGGTTACCGGAAGTGGTTATATTTTTCAGTTTAAACTAGCAGGCAGTTCCATGACAAATACTCCATAGTTCAGTTCTTCACATTCTCCCCATGTCTGCATGGGTTTCCTCCTGGTGCTCTGGTTTCCTCTCATAATCTAAAGATGTGCAGTTTAGGTGAATTGGCCATTCTAAATTGCCCATAGTGTTTAGGGATGTTTGGGTTAGGTGCATTAATCAGGGGTAAACATGGGATAATAGGGTAGGGGAATGAGTCTGGGTGGGTTACTCTTTGGAGGTATGGTGTGGACCCTTTGGGCCAAAGGGCCTGTTTCCACACTGTAGGGATTCTAAATAACATGCAAACTGCTAGTTAAATGAACAAGCAAATTAAATGATCATTTTGAAGCATTTTAGATGGAAAAAAAATTCTGTATTAATATTAATATATGTATTAATATCATTAACTGTAGAAACCTGGGGAATAAAATTCAGGAAACTTATGTTTATGTTTTCACTTTCCTTCTTACAGGTGATACCTAAAGAAAAATAATGAAAGTAAATTTTGTTTTGTTCTTCGTACTTCTCAACTTCTGTGTTATTATTGGTAAGAGGGAAATTAAGGCAACCAATGGGAGTCAGTGGAGGCAGCTCCACCCTCAAGGACAACAAGTTGGCATTGTGAATCGCAATCCAGCCAGACAATCCATACCTAGACGTCCACTCTCCCCTGCAAAAGTTCCAAACATGAATGCAGATGAAGGCACTGCAACCTTCCTTGATTCGTATATAGGTATTGATGAAACTGAAACCAGCTACAATGTATTACCAGGTTAGTAACAAAAAGATAACAAGTAACTTCTCAACCACAGTCGTACCCATTTAAATAAACTTCATCACAATTCAATAGACAATAGACATTAGGTGCAGAAGTAGGACATTCTGCTCTTCGAGCCTGCACCACCATTCAATATGATGATGGCTGATCATCCTTAATCAGTATTCTGTTCCTGCCTTATCTCCATAACCCTTGATTCCATTATCCTTGAGAGCTCTATCCAACTCTTTCTTAAATGAATCCAGAGACTGGGCCTCCACTGCCCACTGGGGCAGAGCATTCCACACAGCCACCACTCTCTGGGTGAAGAAGTTTCTCCTCATCTCTGTCCTAAATGGTCTACCCCATATTTTTAAGCTGTGTCCTCTGGTTCAGCACTCACCCATCAGCGGAAACATGTTTCCTGCCTCCAGAGTGTCCAATCCTTTAATAATCTTGTATGTCTCAATCAGATCCTCTCTTCTCTCAGTCTTCTAAACTCAAGGGGATACAAGCCCAGTCGCTCCAGTCTTTCAGCGTATAGTAGTCCCGCCATTCCAGGGATTGACCTCGTGAACCTACGCTGCACTCCCTCAATAGCCAGAATGTCTTTCCTCAAATTTGGAGACCAGAACTGCACACAGTACTCCAGGTGTGCTCTCACCTTTGCCCTGTACAGCTGCAGAAGCACCTCTTTGCTTCTATACTCAATTCCTCTTGTTATGAAGGCCAGCATGCTATTAGCCTTCTTCACTACCTGCTGTACCTGCATGCTTACCTTCATTGACTGGTGTACAAGAACACCCAGATCTCGCTGTACTGCCCCTTTACCTAAATTGATTCAATTGAGGTAGTAATCTGCCTTCCTGTTCTTGCCACCAAAGTAGATAACCATAC
>NC_057727.1:19661743-19678815 GCF_004010195.1 Chiloscyllium plagiosum
AATATATATTGTAAAAAGCTGCGGTCCCAGCACTGATCCCTGTGGTACCCCACTGGTCACTGCCTGCCATTCCGAAATGGAGCCGTTTATCACTACTTTTTGTTTCCTGTCAGCCAACCAACTTTCAATCCAAGTTAGTACTTTGCTCCCAATACCATGTGCCCTAATTTTGTTCACTAACCTCCTATGTGGGACTTTATCAAAAGCTTTCTGAAAGTCCAGGTACACTATGACTACTGGATCTCCCTCGTCCATCTTCAGAGTTACATCCTCAAAAGATTCCAGAAGATTAGTCAAGCATGATTTCCCCTTCATAAATCCATGCTGACTCTGACCTATCCTGTTACTACTATCCAGATGTGTCATAATTTCATCCTTTATAAGAGACTCCAGCATCTTTCCCACCACTGAGGTCAGACTAACTGGTCTATAATTTTCTGTTTACTCTCTCCCACCTTTCTTAAAAAGTGGTACAACATTAGCCACCCTCCAATCCGCAGGAACTGATCCCGAATCTATCGAACTCTGGAAAATAATCACCAACGCATCCACGATTTCAAGAAGCATAAATTGTTGACATTAACCATTTGATTGTTTTGTTTTGGAAATATTGTAAACTGAGACTATCCCATCAGAATTATTCCAATGGCAGTGGTTTACACATGTAAAGACAAATAATAAATACAAACTATAAACATACACCATTCAGAAAATCTGAATATATCACATGGAAAAACTGTAATTCTGCCTCTGATGAAAATATTCAAAAATATATTATGAGCTATTGAAAAGGATAGGTCACTAAAGCTGTAAATTTACCCAACTGCAGCAGATTAATATTGATCTCATGTTTTTATGTAGACATATATTTGACATTTTTATATATATGCTATGTCAGATTGCTGTTGGTAAACTACAACCACACTTTATTGTTATAAAACCTTTAGTGACTATTTGGGTTGAAAATAAAATCTTGCAGAAACAGATGGCAGTCTCTCCAGCAACTATTTCCTGATCAGGTCACCATAACTCCACCGGGAGAGCAGTAATACTGTACAGTAAATGAGAACTGTAAATGGATTTGTTTCCCTTTTCAACAGTATAAGCTGATCTATTCACCACACACTATCGCTCCAATGACATGCAGTCAGTCAGCATCATGACTTTGTATAATCCTTCATTTCTGCTATCATAAGAATGAAAGTTAGAAACCACACAATGGAAAAACATACAACCCCTATCCCCAAAGTGTTAATGAACTATGTCATTTTAAAAAAAAACAAGTTACACATAAAAAAATAAATTCTTATGATATCCACAAAGAACTTTTACAAAGGGATTGGAATTTCTAATAATTGATGGAAAGGACTGCATGACAAGATTTCAGGTTTTAACACCTTTATTGTCACAAACTAAAAGCAACATTGATTAAATACTACTGTCGGCAAATTACACTTTAATAGAAACTCTTGACTTTTAGCATAGCTTAAGATCTCCTTTTATGATGATACATTGCACTGTCCCCTAAGTAAACACTTCATTCTCCCAAAACCTGTCCAAAGTAAACTTCTGCTCCCAAATACCTGTTTACGTTTACTTTTTTCAGAGCTGATTTTACTGTGAAGATTATACTGGAGATCTTGCATCTGCTCTTAATTTCTCACAAACTTGGCCTCTTCATTCTGAGCATGAACTTCCACCTGTGTTCTACAGTGAACAACAGGCAAGCCCATAAACTGATAACTGGTAACTCCACACCAACCAAAAACACCTGACCAATCTTTTAATGACCAAAATCTACTAGCAGTATTAAATCTTGAAAATTAGGATTTGTACTGAAGGCGCTGGAAATCTACAGCAATGGTAGATTTTGAATTTATTGAAGAGAAGCGAGTCTTAAAGACATGATAGAACTTGGCAACATCTAAAATTTTGACAGTGCATTTTATGACAATTTGCAAGTTACTGTCATTTTACCTTTCAAGTCAAAATATAATTTCATAAGGTAGATGTAAGCACTTGACAATATTACTGCATTGAGGAGAAAGTGAGGTCTGCAGATGCTGGAGATCAGAGCTGAAAATGTGTTGCTGGAAAAGCGCAGCAGGTCAGGCAGCATCCAGGGAACAGGAGAATCGACGTTTCGGGCATAAGCCCTTCTTCAGGAATGAGGAAAGTTTGTCCAGCAGGCTAAGATTAGATTAGATTACATTACAGTGTGGAAACAGGCCCTTCGGCCCAACAAGTCCACACCGACCCGCCGAAGCGCAACCCACCACCCACCCATGCTCCTACATTTACCCCTTACCTAACACTACGGGCAATTTAGCATGGCCAATTCACCTGACCTGCACATCTTTGGACTGTGGGAGGAAACCGGAGAACCCGTACGAAACCCACGCAGACACGGGGAGAACGTGCAAACTCCACACAGTCAGTCGCCTGAGGCAGGAATTGAACCCGGGTCTCTGGCGCTGTGAGGCAGCAGTGCTAACCACTGTGCCACCATGCCGCCCACTGACTTGGGGTCCCTCCTCCCTACCTTTTATCTTAGCCTGCTGGACAAACTTTCCTCATTCCTGAAGAAGGGCTTATGCCCGAAACGTCGATTCTCCTGTTCCCTGGATGCTGCCTGACCTGCTGCGCTTTTCCAGCAACACATTTTCAATATTACTGCATTGATCAATCTTGTAAATTGTGAACTAAAAGCTTTTATAACAAATAACTACAATAATCCCAAGAAGTATTCCATTCATAAAATAACTGGCTCACTATTTCATATGTCCCTATCTCCAATACCTTGGTAATCCACAGGGAAACATATTGAAACACGTATGTAAAAAAAAAGTACTTATATAATATATGCAACATAATAAAATGTACCAAAGCACTTCACAGGAGCATTACCAGGTAACACCTGACATTATGCTGCAAAAAAATCAGAACAGGTGGCCAAGGATTTAGTCAAAGTGGTAACTTCTAAGAAACATTTTAAAAGGACAGTGAGAGGGAGGGAGAAATTAGATGGAATTGGGAAGGAAATTTGAGCATCAGGCTTAGATAAGTGAAAACAAAGGCATTAGTGGTGAGGCAAAAAAAGGTCAAGGATGTTCGAAAGGCTAGAGTTTTTGAAGGATCATAGCATTGAAGGAGACAAATGACAAAAGCAGCAACAAGGCCAAAGAGGAATTTGAACATCATGCTGAAAATGTTAAATTTGCAAGATTATTGTACTAGAGGTCAATATTCTTTGATATTTACAACATGAAACAAGCACCTGCAATTTACTAATTTAAATTTCTATCAATTGCATTATTCATTCTGTTCACTAGCCCTACACGAGTTTAGATGCATTCTATCCTAGTGGTACAGCTCCTTCCTGTCAGGCAATTATACTAATGTTCCCATATCAGTTTTTCAACGAAGCATGCACCTTCCCAATCCTTCTGCCAATTGTATACAGCTTCGATGGTAATCTCAAGACTGGGTACTTAGTCACCCTTCCCTTTTTAAACTTTCCTTCTGTTATATTAAGATGTTGTTTAAATAAGCAGCAGAACCTTCTATCTCTTGGTCATGATTACAACAAAAGGAAAGAAAGCAAAGCTCATCTATCTCCTTAATTATCAAATTTCCTAAGACTCCAGTGTTTCTGTTCTGCTCTCCCACACCATCTCCTTGGAATCCCCTTTCCTCAAAGGTATCAATACCGTGAACCATTTAAATTTCTCCATTTAATTAACATTCAGCTCTTCTATTCTTCCTGCCAAAATATATAACCTCACATTTCCCCACATTATATTCCATCTGCTAAGTTTTTGCCCTCTTACTTATCTCTCTGCACACTGCGTATCATCCTCACCAATTGCTTTCCTACCTATTTTTGTGCCATCCTCAAACCTGGCTATAGTACATTCACTTTCTTCATCCAAGTAATATATATTGTAAATAATTGTGTTCCCAGCAATGATCCCTGTAGCACACTTCTAGTTAGAAGTTACCACCTCGAAAATGCACCAAACTCTTTGTCTCCTATTAGTTAGTAAATTTTCTATCCAACTTCATATACTACCTCCAACACCCATGGGCTGTTATCTCATGAAGTCACCGAATATATGATACCTTATCGAACACTCTTTCCCTTTGTGAAACCATGCTGATTCTACTTGATTATATTATTTTTAATTTTTTTTATTCATTCATAGGATATGGGCATCACTGGCAAGGCCAACATTTAATATTCATTCTTAAATTGCCCAAGGATACCCAAGAGACAACCACATTGCTGTGGGTCTGGAGTCAAATGTACAACAGATCTCCTTCCCTGAGGGACAGTAGTGAATCAGATTTTTTTAACCTTTTTAGTAGATTCTAATATTTTCACAATGGCAGTAAGTGGCTTATAATTACCAGTTCATTTGTCTCCCTTTTTGAATAAGGGTGTAACATTGTCAGTTTATCAATCCTCTGGGACTTTTTCAGAATCTTACATTCTTGGAAGATTATGAGGCAGTGCATCTACTATCTCCATAGCTACTTCCTTAAAAATCTGAGGATGCAACCAATCACATTTGGAGGACTTTTGTCCTTTGGTCTCATTACTTGCCCTAGTTCTTTATCTTTTGCAATTTTTAAAATGCATTTCCTCTCTTCCTTTTGCCCCTTGATTTAGTATTTTTGGAATGATATCAATGTCCCCTGTCCCTTCTCCCCAGCAACCATCCCCTCACCCTCTCCCCAGCCCTCCCACACTTATCTCTCCACCCACACTTATCTTTCCACCCTGGAGGCTCTCTGCCTCCATTTTTGATGAAGGGCTTTTGCCTGAAACATCGATTTTCCTGCTCCTCAGATGCTGCCTGACCTGCTGTGCTTTTCCAGCACCACTCTAATCTAAACTCTGGTTTCCAGCATCTGCAGTCCTCACTTTTGCCAGGTTATCTCAGAGTACAATGGGGCCTTAATCAGATAGCGCCTTGGGTCAGGGAGTGGCAGATGGAGTTTAATTTTGATAAATTTGAGGTTATTGCATTTTTGTAAGGCAACCCAGGGCAGGACTTATACAATTAATGGTCAGGCCCTGGGGTGTGTTGCTAAATGAAGCGACCTAGGGATGCAAGTGAAATAATTCCTTGAAGGTAGAGTTACAGGTAGTCAGGATAGTGAGGATGGCATTTGGTATGCTTGCTTTCATTGGTCAGTGCACTGAGTACAGGAGTCAAAAAGTGTGGCGCTGAAGAAGCACAGCAGGTCAGGCAGCATCCAAAGAGCAGGACAGTCGATGTTTCAGGCATAGGCTCTTCATCAGGAAGGAGGGAGGAGCCTAAGGGGGCTGAGAGATAAATAGGAGGAGGGTGGTGCTGGGGAGAAGGTAGCTTGGAAGGCCATACGTAGATGAAGGTGAGGGGGTGACAGTGATAGGGTAGAGCAGAGGGTGGAGCGGATAGGTGGGAAGAAAGGTGGAGAGGTAGGACAGTTCAAGAGGGTGGTGCCAAGTTGGAGGGTTGGATCTGGGATAAGGTGTGTTGATGGGAGATGAGGAAACTGCTGAGATCGACATTAATCCTGTGTGGTTGGAGGGTCCCAAGGCAGAAGATGAGGCGTTCTTCCTCCAAGCATTGGGTGGCTTTGAGTATTGGAGTTATGACTTCATATTGTGGCTGTACAGGACATCGGTGAGGCTAATATTAGAATACTGTGTTCAGTTCAAGTTTCCTTGCTATAGGAAAGATGTTGTTAAACTTGAAATGGTTCAGAAAAGATTTACAAGGATCTTGCCAGGATTGGAGGGCTTGGGTTACAGGGAGAGATTGAGTAGGCTGGAGTTATTTTCTCTGAAGCATAGGAGGCTGAGGGGTAAACTTATGGAGATTTATAAAATCATGAGGAGCATGAACAGGGTGAATAGCCAATATCTTTTTCCCAGGTTAGGGGAGTCCAAAACTAGAGGGCACAGATTTAAGGTGAGAGGGAAAAGATTTAAAAAGGACCTAAGGGCAGCTTTTCATGCAGAGGGTGCCATGTATGGAATGAGCTACCAGACAAAGTGATGGAGGCAGGTACAAGCACGTGGATTGGTGTATGAATAGGAAGGGTTCAGAGGGATATGGGCCAAATGCTGGCAAATGGGACTAAATCAGTTTAGGATATCTGGTTGGCATGAGTAGAAGTTGGACTGAAGGGTCTCGTTTCCGTACTCTACAACTCTAAGCATTTCCTGTCCATTTTTATGTTACTTATTAGTTTATTTTCTTGCTCTTCATTACTTTCTTGGTAATCTTTATTGGTTTTTAAAACTTTCCTAATCCTCTGCTTTACCATGAATTGTTGCCAAATTGTATGCTTTTACTTTTTAATTGATACCATTCTTAATTTCCTTGGTTAACCATGATTGGTTTACACCCTTGATAGAATCCTCATTCCTCACTACGATATATCTTTGTTGTGGGTCATGAACTATTTTCTTAAATGTATGCCATTATTCATCAACCGCTTTTTTTCCTAAATTCTGTTTCCATTCCACTCCAGGCAACTCTGCCTTCATTCCTTTGTCATTATCCTCAGTTAAGTTTAGCAGACTTTTTTCGATGCACTCACTTTCAAGCTCAATGCTAAATTCTATCATGTTTTGATTACTATTTTCTAGGAAATCTTTTACTCTTAGATTATTTATTAAACCTGCCTGATTAAATATTATCAGATCCTGGAATTTTGATCAATGTATTTAAGAAAGGATGTATTGGCATTAGAAGAGTTTAGATAGCTCATTCCTGGGATGAAAGGGTTAACTTAACAAGAATGGCTAATCAATTTTGGCCTTTATTTAATGGAGTTGAGAAGAATAAGGGATGATCTTACTGAACATGCATGGTCCTGAAAGGAGTAAGTGTGGTGTTGAAAAAGCACAGCAGGTCAGGCAGCAGGAGATTCGACATTTCAGGCATCAGCATCTGCAGTCCTCACTTCCTCCAAAGTCCTGAGAGGGCTTGACAGGTAGATGTTTTCACTAGTGCAGGAATCTCAGACTAAGGTTCATAGTTACAGAATAAGAAGACATTCACTTAACACTGAGATGTGAAGGAATTTCTTCTCCTATATGGTGGTGAATGCCTGGAATTCTCTCTCCAAAGCAGTTGTGGAGGCAAGATCACAGAAAGCATTTTAAGTGTATATAGGTTTTTGACATGTTGAGGATTTGAGAGCGAAGGAGCTGGATCTAAAGAGCAATTAAGACTTGGCACAGACTAGCATGAGCTTGAGGGGAATCAATGCCCTACCCTATTGTATGATATTTTCATACCTAACAAGTTATTTTTAAGAAAAAGAGAAACAAAAGACTGGAGACATAAACACAAACTAAAGACCTTACTTTTGAAGATTAGAAATAATCACTAGTCTGTTTGATGTAAGCATTTGAGTAGCTTTAGGAGAGACTGTTTTTGAAATAAAACCTCAGAACTATGTTCTGATGAAAGGTCAAACTCCCAACATTAACCTTTTTTAAAATCAGTTGCTGATCATTTTGCATATTTTCTAATAAAAAGCAAAGTCTGAAGTCACAGAACACCAGGTTATAGTCCAACAGGTTTTTTGAAATCACAAGCTTTTGAAGCGCTACTCCTTTGTCGGGTTTCACCTGATGAAGGTGTAGCACTCCGAAAGCTTGTGATTTCAAATAAACCTGTTGGACTATAACCTGGTGTCGTGTGACATCTGATTTTGTCCACCCCAGTCCAACACTGGCGCCTCCACATCAATAAAAAGCAACAGAAGGTTATTGAGACACAAATTATCATTCCATTTAACCTCATTCAGATTGTTATAGTATACTACTAAAACCAAAACTACCATTTTAAGACATTCTCAATGCAGGTTACATTATATTTTTGCCAATATATGTATTAACTGGGATAATTGTCAATTCCAGGGATCACTGAGTTATTAAGTGTTGCTATGCTTAAGTGTTTAAGAATTATGAGGCATTTTAGTTTTGAATAATGCACTACTTTTACTCATTGTTTAACTTGAATCTACTCAAGATGTTTAGGATGTCAATAGACGGATACTAATTACACTCATTTTAAAATTGATGTCATTAGGTAGACAAGGACGCTGCAAAACAAATGGAATGATCATGTATGACAAGGCAGTCTGGTCTCCAAAACCTTGTCTGACCTGTCTGTGTTCAAATGGAAAAGTGATCTGTGATGAAATGAACTGCCCGATCCTAAAATGTGCAAGGACCACAATACCAACAGGAGAATGCTGTCCAATTTGCACTTCAATTGGTATTTTCTCATTCTTTTATTCAGCTGATTTTATTCAGTTATTTAAAAGGTCAAAATCAAAAATAGCTATTAAATTGTTTATTAACACAGAGTAGTTTTAGGTATGCGCTCACACACACAAAATGCTTTGAGTAAAGGTACTTACCATTGAAACAATATACTTACAAACAAAATGCTTGGAGATAAAAACTTACCATTTAAACATAATATTAAAGAACTATTTAATATGGCTATTTCAAAGATTATTGAACAATAATTGAGGACAATTTAAATATTTGTTCAGAAAATATGTTAGCAAAAAGGACTATTATTTGAATGGTAAAAAGTTGCAGCATACTTCGTTGCAGAGGACTCTGGTTGTCCTTGTGCTTGAATCACAGAAGGTTGGTCTGCTAGTATAACAGGTAATTAAGAAGGCAAATGGAATTTTGTCCTTCATTGCTACAAGGATTGAGTTTAAAAGCAGGGAGGTTATATTGCAGCTGTATAGGGTGCTGATGAGGCCAAACCTGGAGTACTGCATGCAGTTTCGGTCTCCTTACTTGAGAAAGGATAACTGGCACTGAAGGGGGTGCAGAGGAGATTCACCTGGTTGATTTTGGAGTTGAGAGAGTTGGCTTATGAGGACAGACTGAGTAGACTGGGGTTATATTCATTGGAATTTAGAAGAATGAGGGGGGAACTTATAGAAACACATACAATTATGAAGGAATAGATAAGATAGAAACAGAGAGGTTGTTTCCACTGGCAGGTGAAACTAGAACAAGAGGGCATTACCTAAAATTTAGGGGGAACAGATTTAGAACTGAATTCAGGAGAAACTTCTTCACCCAAAGGGTTGTGAATCTGTGGAATTTCTTGCCCGGTGAAGTAGTAGAGACTTCCTCATTGAATGTTTTTAAAGCTAAAATAGATAATTTTTTTTGAACAGTAAAGGAATTAAGGGTTATGGTGGCTAAGTGGAGCTAAGGCCACGAAAAGATCATCCTGATCTTATTGAATGGCAGAGAGGACTCAAAGGACCAGATGGCCTATTCCTGTTTCTGCTTCTTATGACCTTATTAAAAATTAACACATGAAACAATGAATTAAATGCATACTGCAAAATATAAAGAACCATATTTGTATCTCTAAAGCTCAATTGAGTATCTGCAACTGAACCTTAGAACATAGAACATTACAGCGCAGTACAGGCCTTTGATGTTGCACCGACCTGTGGAACCAATCTGAAGCCTAGCTATCCTACACTATTCCATTTTCATCCATATGTTTATCTAATGATCATTTAAATGCCCTTAAAGTTGGCGAGATTACTACTGTTGTAGGCTGTGCGTTGCACACCCCTACTACTGAGTAAAGAAACTGCCTCGGATATCTGTCCTGTATCTATCACTCCTCAATTTAAAGCTATGTGCCCTCGTGCTAGCCATCACCATCTGGGGAAAAAGGCTCTCACTGTCAACTACAGAACCTTCTGCAGCTAAATTCAATATTTGCCAAATATAATGTTATTGTTATTTAAAAAAATGCAACACTAAACACCATACATGCTCTTAATAGCTTTGTAGCTATTTCACTTTAAGTTGCAACATGATTTCTGTGTTAAGCCTACTGTGGACTACATTTTTCTATAACGAGAACATTATACCAGCTACTTAAAGACAACAATCAGTGAGATTGTATTAATAAGTATTGCACAATACTTATTAACATGACCATCTGAAATAAAAATATATGCTGAGTAGTAATACTGCAATTTAGATTCAATGTTGACATTATATTCCTCATCTTTATTCTTTTAATTAGGTTATAATTTGACTTCCTGTTCAATACACTGGCTATTATTTTATTATAGATAGAAATCGATATAAGACGAATAATACAGTTAAGTATTGAAAATGGTGCACATTAGTTATTCATTTTATTATTAAACCCCAAAAAAACTTCAAGCATGAATCTACTGAAACAGTTTCACAAAGTTTCCTTTGTTATTCATTTTGGTTTATTCATTTTCATTTATTAATTGCTGGAATTTTATGAATTATGACTAGACCACCATGCCCCCTTTCCTATTTCATCATTGATTTTGATCTCCATATTTGATTATTAAATGTTCAGTTAACAGTCTTAAATTTTATGCTGATTCTACAGAGCTAAACGATCCTAGTGAAACCTATCATCCAGTGATCCCAGGTAATCAAGATACACAAATAATACAAGAAGAACTAAGGAGAGATAACAACAAATTGGAAGAAGAGCTCCGCAGAAAAGATGAGGAAAAGAAAAGAAAGCTTGAAGAGAAAAAGCATCATGATGAAGAAGAACAAATGGAACTAGGGAGATCCTATCATCGGGGAAAAACTATAGAAGAGGAAGATCTTCAAAAGCTGCAGGCAGAGGACCAGGAACATTTATATGAAGAAGTTCAGGGGAGTAAAGAAAATGGAGAAAATCAGCAACTCGAAAATGAAATGACAAATCACTCAAAAACTATTCAAGAGAAAGAAGAGCAGGATAGCAATTATGATGGGTATGTTGAGTATGTTGAATATACTGATCTTTATGATGAGGAAGAGGAGCAGCAAGTGAAGGAACAAGAGGAGCAGCAAGTGAAGGAACAAGAGGAGCAAGAGGAGCAGCAAGTGAAGGAACAAGAGAAGCAAGAGGAGCAGCAAGTGAAGGAACAAGAGGAACAAGGGGAGCAGCAAGTGAAGGACAAGAGGAACAAGGGGAGCAGCAAGTGAAGGAACAAGAGGAACAAGAGGAGCAGCAAGTGAAGGAACAAGAGGAGCAGCAAGTGAAGGATCAAGAGGAGCAGCAAGTGAAGGAACAAGAGGAGCAAGAAGAGCAGCAAGTGAAGGAACAAGAGGAGCAGCAAGTGAAGGAACAAGAGGAGCAAGAAGAGCAGCAAGTGAAGGAACAAGAGGAGCAGCAAGTGAAGGGACAAGAGAAGGAGGAGGAGAAGGGTGAGAAGGAGAAAAAAGAGATGGAGGAGCAATTGGAGGTACACAAGGGAGAGGAGGTGATGGAGAAGGAGAAAATGATGGAGGAGGTGGCGGAAGAGGAAGTGGATGAAGCAGAGATGCAAAATGAGAAACAGGAGGAAACGCAAGAGGAGGCAGAAGAGAAGGAGATTGCGGAAGACGAAGAAAATGGCTCTGCAGATGTTTTTGAGTTGTCATTATTTCCTTCCATATTTGAATCAATATTAGTTCAATCTGGTGAAGAACCCCATAGATTTTCTCTTCCAGTTGGCTGTGAGACCACAGATATCACAATAAATTGCAATAATGCCAAGTTGACTCAAATACCTCCACTCAGTGATCTGGAGCTTACAAATCTTTATCTTGCAGGTAATCAAGTTTCTTACCTTTACGGCATTTTACATTTTAACAATAATAATTTTATTTGAGAAAACTGAATTGCTTAAAACATTTTCTAAAACATGTCAAAAAAGGAAAGAAGTAGAATGATAAGTATTCATTAAAACTTTTTTATGTCAATCAAGTTTATAACTATGGTTATTAGGTCTGGCATTAATGCTGTTATACTTGGGGATACCTTCAAGAAACTGAGAAGTACTTTGACAAAGAAACATAAGATGTATTTGGAAAGTCAAGGACTGATTCGGGATAGTCAACATGGCTTTGTGCGTGGGAAATCATATCTCACAAACCTGATTGAGAGTTTTGAAGAAGAAACAAAGAGGATTGATGAGGGCAGTGCAGTAAATGTGATCTTTTTGGACTTCAGTAAGGCGTGCGACAAGGTTCCCCATGGAAGACTGATTAGCAAGGTTAGATCTCATGGAATATAGGGAGAACTAGCCATTTGGATACAGAACTGGCTCAAAGGGAGAAGACAGAGGGTGGTGGTGGAGGGTTGTTTTTCAGACTGGAGGCCTGTGACCAGTGGAGTGCCACAAGGATCGGTGCTGGGCCCTCTACTTTTTGTCATTTACATAAATGATTTGGATGCGAGCATAAGAGGTACAGTTAGTAAGTTTGCAGATGACACCAAAATTGGAGGTGTAGCGGACAGCGAAGAGGGTTATCTCAGATTACAACAGGATCTTGACCAGATGGGCCAATGGGCTGAGAAGTGGCAGATGGAGTTTAATTCAGATAAATGCGAGGTGCTGCATTTTGGGAAAGCAAATCTTAGCAGGACTTATACACTTAATGGTAAGGTCCTAGGGAGTGTTGCTGAACAAAGAGACCTTGGAGTGCAGGTTCATAGCTCCTTGAAAGTGGAGTTGCAGGTAGATAGGATAGTGAAGAAGGCGTTTGGTATGCTTTCCTTTATTAGTCAGAGTATTGAGTACAGGAGTTGGGAGGTCGTGTTGCGGCTGTATAGGGCATTGGTTAGGCCACTGTTGGAATATTGCGTGCAATTCTGGTCTCCCTCCTATCGGAAAGATGTTGTAAAATTTGAAAGGGTTCAGAAAAGATTTACAAGGATGTTGAAAGGGTTGGAGGATCTGAGCTACAGGAAGAGGCTGAACAGGCTTGGGCTGTTTTTCCTGGAGCGTCGAAGGCTGAGGGGTGACCTTATAGAGGTTTACAAAATTATGAGGGGCATGCATAGGATAAATAGACAAAGTCCTTTTCCTGGGGTCGGGTAGTCCAGAACGAGAGGGCATAGGTTTAGGGTGAGAGGGGAAAGATATAAAAGAGACCTAAGGGGCAATATTTTCACGCAGAGGGTGGTACGTGTATGGAATGAGCTGCCAGAGGATGCGGTGGAGGCTGGTACAATTGCAACATTTAAGAGGCATTTGGATGGTTATATGATAGGAAGGGTTTGGAGGTATATGGGCTGGGTGCTGGCAGGTGGGACTAGATTGGGTTGGGATATCTGGTCGGCATGGACGGGTTGGACCGAAGGGTCTGTTTCCATGCTGTACATCTCTGTGACTCTATATCTGGGAACATTAATTTTGACTGGTACAGGTTTTCCCAGGTTCTCATACAAGTGCATTTGGAAAATTGTGTTAACCTATTAACACCTTTATTAAAAAGAGAACTCCTGTACAGTTCTTATCATTAAATGTTGTATTCTTATGTGGAGTTTCACTCAACTTTGCATCTGACTTTGGCAGATTAGGTATCATTGACAGTATTATTATGATAATTCCATGTCATTGCACTGTAGTAAAAAATAAGTTACATATAATTTGGAGTAAGCAAGGTAATTAGAATAACAAACTAAGAATTTAGTGCTAAAGCATTAAATTGCCAGTTCAATGAATTATGCCATTTTGAAAAACAATGCACTCTATTTCTTACTGCAAGATGTACTGAGGCTGATATGAATAAACAACAAGTAGTTGGAAGGTACTACCACCTGCATTAGTTGCTGTTTAAAACTGGAGAAACCAGCAGATTCCTTTTTGTCTTTTCTTGTAAACAGTAATACCAAAATGTCAGATTGATCCAGTAAAGTCATATATTGAAAGAATAGACTTGGAGTAGAATGTAGATTCATGCCTATGATTCTTCACACAGGAAAGCCTTCATCTTAAACATGCTATCAGACAAATGCCTTTAGAATTAACAAATATAAAAGCTGCCTATTTGGCTGTTTGTCACTCTACCTCCTACTGGCAGATGCATGGGAGCACATTTGCTTGCAATACTGTCAGATGAGGAATGATTTGAGAATGGACAAAATAGAGTCAGAGTCCTGCAGCATGGAGACAGGCCCTTCAGCCCAAATTGGTTCATGCTGATCAAAATGTCCATCCACGCTAACTCCATTTCCCTGCACTTGGCCCATATCCCTCTAAACCTTTCCTATCCACGCATTTGTCTAAATGCCGTTTAAATGGTGTTATGTACCCATCTCATCCACGTCCGTGGCAGTTCATTCCATATGCGTACCACCCTATTTAAAAAGTTGCCCCAGGTCCCCTTTAATTCTTTCCCCTCTAACCTTAAACTGAGGTCCTCTAGTCCTCGATTCCCCCACACTGAGAAAAAGACTGAATGCATTCATCCTATCCATGTCTCTCATGATCTTCAATATTTCTAAAAAATCCCTCCTCAGTCTCCTATGCTCTAAAGGAAAAAAGTCCTAGCTTGTCCAACCTCTCCCTTAACTCAGATCCTTGTGTCCTGGCAATATCCTTGTAAATTACTTCTGCACTCTTTCCAGTTAAATAACATCCATCCTACAGCAAGGAGATCAAAACTGAACACAAAACTCCACGTGTGGCCTCACCAACATCCTGTACAACTGCAACTTAATTCCCAACTTCGATGCTCAATGCCCCGACTAATGAAGTCCAGTGTGCCAAAAACCTTTTTCACTGGCCAGTCTAGCTGTGACTCCACTTTCAGAGGACCGTGCACCTGAACTCCAAGGTCCCTCTGTTCCATTACGCTCCCTAAGGCCCTACCATTCACCATGAAACTTCTACCTTGATTTGACTTCCCAAAATGTAAGACCTCACACTTATCTATATTAAACTCCATTAGATTGCTGGGAATCTTTGTAATTTCTAGCCACAGAGAGCTGTTGGGAGCAGAGATCTTGTGTTTATTTAAGACGGAGATAGACTTTTGATCGGTAGGGGAATCAAGGGTTATGGGGAAAGGGCAGGAAAGTGGACATGTGGAATGTCAGATCAGCCACGATGCTATTGAATGTTGGAGGGGGTTCAAGGGATCGAACAGCCTACTGTTGTTCCTATTTCTTATGAGCTTACATCTTCTGCATTTGTAATGACAGGTGCCATTGGAAAAGGATGGGGTGTTGAGAATGATTGAGTTATTAATGGTGGTATCATTGAGGGAAATGGGCTTTTCCATACAAACACATAAGTATCACCTGCCCCTTTAACTCCGTTTCCTCATTAACCAAGGTTCCAAAATGTTCTTTCAGATGAAGCAGTAATTAATGTAATAAAGCAGTAATCTTTCAAATTAATCTACTGTATTTGCTGTTTACAATATGGCTTCCTCTGCACTGAACTGTTTGGGTCATTGCTTTGTGGAGCACCTCTATGCTGTCTGCAAGCATAACTCTGAATTGCATATGCTATGATCCTTTTATTACTCAATCTCACCTCATTTATATGCAGGTTATTACTCTCTCAGGTGCCAGTGAGAAACTAGATGGCACCAATTCCTGACTTGAAAGTCAGAACAATAACCTGGCCCTTGCAGTTCTCCAGCATCTTCTCTGGGACTCCATGTTTGTTAACATTCCCCAATAACTCACACCATGCATCTGGAGAAGTAATTGCCTGCCCTCTATCAATGAAAATTGCCATTGGCAAAGCATCAGCCTCACCACATCATCATGCTATGTTTTGAAATGACTTATAATACAGTTCAGCACTTCACTACTGCACTTTGGAGTTCAGTGAAACCCCACATAGCAATTACTGCGACCAGGTCACTTTATGTACAGGGACAGAGTTCATCTCAGGGCTGTTATCATGTTTTCTTAGTGCTCACTAATTTTGTGCTTACTTACTTCAAGTAAACTTTGAGGGTATGAGGCACAGATTGGCAATGGTAGCTTTGGGAACTACTAAGGTGTTGATAGTGGGTAGGCAATGGATCATACTTAAGAATGTGTGTATGAATGACAACAATTATTCATTTCTATCTGGCACAAAAATAAGAGGAAAGGTAACTCAACTATGGTTTCAAAATAAATTAGGAATAGCATTAGATTCAAATAAAATTGTCAAAAAAAGCAGCAAGCCTGGTCTAGGTTTATGCAAGATCAACCATGAGGATAAAACTGGTAGAATAGAGAAGGGAGATCCAATGGATGTGGTGTATTTGGAGTTTTAAGAAGGCTTTTGATGAGGTCCCTCATAAGAGGTTAGTGGGCAATCCGAAAGCATTGGGATAGTGAATAATATATTAGCAAAGATCAAGAATTGGAAACAGACAGTGGGATGAAATAGCTCTTTTTCTTAATAACAGAAAATAACTAATGGATTACTGCAAGAATCAAGGCATGGGCCCTGATTACACTACATATAAATTATCTGGATGAGAGAACAAAATACAGGATTGGGAATTGTGGGGAGACACCAAGGAGACTTCAGATGATGTCGTTGAGTTGAGTGGCAAGCACATAGCAGAGGCAATACAGTGTGGCTAAATGTGAACTTATACATCTTTGGTTTAAAAATGGAAAAGCAGTATATATTATTTAAATTGGGAAAAGTAAATGTCCAAAGGGATCTGGGTGTTCTTGCACATTAGTCAATGAAATCAGAGAGGCAGGTGTAGCAAGCAATTTGGAAAGTGAATGGAATAATGGTCTTCAATGCAAGATGATTGGAGTTCACAAGTCGAATACTATACTTATTCAATATGAAACCATGATTGGAGTACTGCATGCGATTTTGATCTTCCAAATCAAAAAAGAATGTACTTGGTATTCAGGTAGTGACTGTCCTCCAAGGACAGGTCAATTAGATTGGGCCCATATTTGCTAGAGTTTAGAAGGATGAAAGTGGAGAAAGTGAGGGCTGCAGATGCTGGAGATCAGAGCTGAAAATGTGTTGCTGGAAAAGCGCAGCAGGTCAGGCAGCATCCAAGGAACAGGAGAATTGACGTTTCGGGCATAAGCCCTTCCTCAGGAATGAGGAAAGTGTGTCCAGCAGGCTAAGATAAAAGGTAGGGAGGAGGGACTTGGGGGAGGGGCTTTGGAAATGCGATAGGTGGAGGGAGGGCAAGGTGAGGGTGATAGGCGGGAGTGGGGTGGGGGCGGAGAGGTCAGGAAGATGATTGCAGGTTAGGAAGGCGGTGCTGAGTT
>NC_057727.1:19678821-19721923 GCF_004010195.1 Chiloscyllium plagiosum
ATCTGATTGAAATGTATAAAATTCTAACAGGGCTGGACAGATTAGATGCAGGGAAGATTTTTCCCCCACTTGGGGAGTCTCAGGATACAGCGTAGACCATTCAGGACTAGGATGAAGAAATTTGCTTGTTCAAAGGGTAGTGAAACTATAGAAATCTCTACAACAGAAGGCTTTGAAAGCTAAATCACTGAATGTATTCAAGCAAAAGACAGACAAATT
The DNA here is from genome assembly GCF_004010195.1 of Chiloscyllium plagiosum. Taxonomy (NCBI): domain Eukaryota; kingdom Metazoa; phylum Chordata; class Chondrichthyes; order Orectolobiformes; family Hemiscylliidae; genus Chiloscyllium; species Chiloscyllium plagiosum. Next base: position 19,679,041 of record NC_057727.1, read on the forward strand.
TCTAAATTTTAAAGGCCTCAAGAGGAGAAAATGGGAATATAACATTGAGATAGAGGATCAGCTATAGTTCTCCTGCATTGTGGGGTAGGCTCAAGGGGCTGAGTGACCTATTCCTGCTCCTAGTTTCTATGTTTGTTTGGATGCGCGCAGCATTTCTGCTTTGCCGTGTGTCTTAGCAGCCAGAAAGCCAGGCAGCATGCTGTGTTTGTCAGCATTGAACAGTCCAGTGGATGGACATGTTGTGAGTGTACACACACACACACACCATGTGCGTCAATAAATCACTAATGTCTAAAATTATAAGGGAAATACCCCTTAATCCAGTCACGGGGGACAATGGTCAGCCAGGAGGTGCTGCTGCACTCAGTCAGCAGCATCGTCCAATTTCAGTCCAGAGTGCTGGTCACAATCATTCAAGTGCTTGGTGCATTCAGGATCTGGAGATTCATGGATGATGTGAGGCCCTTCAAAGGCCAATTGCATTAATCAGGTGGGGTTAGAGATTCAAAATTATAAACATCTTCCATCACAAAATTCTTTATGTGCACCAACAATATATATTGGAAATCCTGACAACAAGCAATTATTGATCACTACAAATTAATTTGACTAACTTCTGAAGCAAAAAGTGAGCATATGCAACCTTTAAAATTGTCATGTCTAGTTGATCATTTCCAAACACCCAGTAGTCTCATAATCTGCACAGTGCATTCCTCTGACATTGAACTGTAAATTTGTGAGAACGCACTTTCCATGAAATGTTGCATTTCTTAGCTAAGCGGGGAATGTGGGAGGGAAAACAAGACTTCCATCATCCTAGTGCAATTGTGCAATACAACTTATGTTGCATATATGTGAATAGGACCTAATACGTTAGTGGACCATGTAGAGACATCCTCCTTATTGGTACCTCCAAGTCCTACTGTATTGAGGCTGACGGTAAAGTTACATTGAGTTGCTGCAACTGCTGACAGGTTGCATTATTAAGGAGCTGTTTTGTTCCTGATATTCCCTGCAGAGGTTCATTAGAACCATCCATGTGGATTCATCCACAGTAGATGTTAACCTGCAAGCCGAGTATACTGACTTTGTTGTAATTTTCTCCAGATGAGCAAAGCACACTGCTGCCATTGAATAAGGTGGTTCTGAGACACTCTCACAGATCTGTGGCATCTGCTGGAGCAGGTTTGCAATCTGAAGAGTGGGTCGCTATCATATCTGGTGGCTGTCAAAACGACAGCAGTGTCAAATTTCTATGTAGCTGGTTGATTCTAAGAATCCACTGAAGACCTTTCAACTCTGAATCACATCAGGGTTGTATCGATGCAATTTGTGCAAGATCACACTATTTTGTCTCATTTTCCTGTGACAAGATCAGCTCGGACCAAGACATCTGGTGCAAGGCAATTTGATCTTACACATTGAGATTTATCATAATGTAGTTAAATTCATGAATAGAAAAGGTTTCCATTCAGTCAATGTCCAGGGCAGCTGTGATCATTGCTACCATGTCTTAGCAGTCTGCACCAGGATTGCTGGAAGTTACCACAATGCCTAAATCCTTGATAATCTTTCAGTTGCCTGCTTCAGTCCTAGGGCCGGATGTCTCACAGGTGTGGCAGCTAGGAGACAACAGCTAATCACTTCAACCATGGATATTGACTCCATTTTCCAACTCCCTGACTTGGAGCAAGTATAGATAAAATCTAGCTTACTGTCCCTTTCGGGCCATTGTAGAGCAGGTGATAAGTGTCCTCAAAATGATGATCAGATGCTTGAATCAATTAGATTGGGAGGGGCGTGGTTTTCCAGCACACTCCTTGCATAATCCTAGCATGCTGTGATGTGCACAACTGGAGCAGCCAAGCTACAGTTGCTGCAAACATCTTACTCTTTATGCATAAGTCATTGAAAACCTTGGCAGTATAATTCCTGACTGGCTTTGAGCAGCTTTTAAAGAATATCTTCTATGTTAAATCAATGTACTGCTGTGATTAATTTATAATGGTCTGTAATAATCTCATATGGTCAATCATTTTTCAGCAAATGTCGAAATTTTTCGTGTTTGCAGGAAATAGAATCACTGCTATTCCAGCAGGGGCATTCAATGGATTTCCTAATCTCAAATTGATTGACCTCAGTAGAAATAAGATTCTTTCTTCCAACATAGATCCAACAGCATTCAAAGTAAGTTTTACAAATCATTTTAAAATAATGGTTATTAAATATTTTAAATTAACTACATGAAAGAATTTACGCAGCTTTCTTTTAACTTCTTTTGAAACAAGATTCATTATATCTAGGTACAGACATGGGGGAGATACAGGGTGAAAAATGGCATAGAAAAGGACAGGTAAAATTGAAATATAATGCAATTTTGCCAAGAAAAGTTACAATATTTATATATTTTTAAATAGATTACAAGTAGGTCAACTGACTCGTCTTTCATTTGATAATCCCCATTGATGTAAAAGGTTAAAAGTATAGTGTCATTCAGCCATGATTATATAAAATAGCCGAGCAGCAGGCTGAATGGTCTACTTCTTTTCCTACATTTCTATGTTAAATGGAGTAAATTCTCAGTAGGTAAACAACACACTTTAAGAAGCACCAAGGAAAATCTTACCCTTCTTTCAATTGTTTTTCATTAACATCATAGGTTAAAATAATCACATGTCCATTATCACCCACCTTCTTAAACCACTCTTCCCAAAGTCCTCTAATCTAAATTTCAACAAGCTCGAGAAACTCACAGATTGTTTTATCATAAAGATTAAACTCACTCAGTTAATTGTTTAGCTGCCTGTGCTCTTTGGCACCATACTCAACTTTCAAAGAGATTCCCACTGCTTGAGCTGTGAGTCTTATTAATCTCTCAATCTGTTATTCCTCGTGTTCTTTCTGAACCCTCTTGCCCATGAGGTTAACCTCCTGCTGTCTTGACACCATTCCCAGCAAAATGTTGACCAGTTAACCTCATTGTTTAGTACCATTTTAAATGACATTAGAAATTTTTTTTCTTATCTGATGTACTGTTCTTCTTGATACTGATTGGCTATCATCACTTGCCCTTGAGAAGACACACGCCTGACTTCCCTATAATTCCAATTTAATTCCATTCCCTCCCAAGAACTTGAAGATGTTATTTCCCAAATCCATGTCTACTTGTCTCACAATCCCATATGTGGATGTCTCCAATGGTTTTCTTTTCCAACCACAGATGCAAAATAGCTTTAAATAAACTCACAAATTGTATCTTTGGTGAATGTGGAATATTATTTTACATTTTTATTCATTCAAGGCTATTGCTGGCTGGCCCAATATTTATTGCAATTTGCCCTTTTAAAGGTGGTGGTGAGCTGCCCTCTTGAACTACTGCAGTTCAAGGGTTGCATGCATACCCACGAACAAGTTTGGGTGAAAGCCCTGGGATTTTGACCCAGCAACAGGGAAAGAATAACAATATAGTTCCATGTCAGGATGATCTATGGTTTGAAGGGGAACCTGCAGTTGGTGGTTAAACTCTGCCTTTGTTAGCCGGTTCAGTAATATTATTCTCACTTGCTTTCACTCTTACCTGAGCTATTTTATCCAGACTGTCAACAGTAGTGGCTTCCCTTCACAGACAAAACCATTACCCTTTGGAGTCGTTTAAGTGTCTTCTTCCTCAGCCTCATTTTGTTCCTTGGTAGCTTCATCCAAACCACATGAAGACTGACATTAAACATTTCATCACCTTTCTTGATCACTCTACTGCCTCTATATGCTGGTATACTGCTTGTCTGAACTCCAGTGTTGGAAGAGCTACAGGTTTTTCCAGTTAAAACGTAGAAAGACCAAAACAATCACCTTTGCGTCACGTATGCTGGAAAATATGCACCCTTACAAGGGAAGGGATGACCTAGTGCTACTATCACTAGACTATTAATCCAGAAAGGAAAAAGTGGGGACTGCAGATGCTGGAGATCAGAATTGAGATTGTGGTGCTGGAAAAGCACAGCAGGTCAGGCAGCATCCAAGGAGCAGGAGAATTGGCGTTTCAGGCATAAGCCCTTCACCCTCTCGGACTGTTGCGCTTTTCCAGCACTACACTCTTGATTATTAATCCAGAAACTCAGCCAATGTTCTGGGTTTGAATCCCACCACTATAGATGATGGAATTTGATAACAAAAAAAATCTGAAATTAAGAATCTGCTGAAGACCGCGAAATCATTGTCGATTATCAGAAAATCCATCTAGCTCACTAATGTCCTTCAGGGAAGGAAATCTACTATCCCCACCTGGTCTGTCCTACATGCCCAAATCTGCAGCAATGTGGTTGACTCTCAACTGCATTGGTCGTGCAGCCACTTGGTCGTACAAGCCACTTGGTTGTATCAGTTGTTATGAAGTCTCAAGAAAGAGATGAAACTTGATGGACTGCCTGATATCGACACAGGCAACAGAATAGACAACAGTAGAAACAGAGCTGTCAACCCTGCAAATCCTCCTTACTACCATCTGCGGGGTTAGTGCCAAAACTGGGAGAGCTGTGTCACAGCCTAGTTAAACACTAGCCTGAAACCTCCTACTGATGACCATGTACCATCTACCTTTGCCTGATGAATCAGTATTGCTCCATGTTGATCAACACTTGGAAGCACTAAGGATGGCAAAGGTACAAAATATATACATTTCAATGTCCACTACCAAGAGTGGCTTGACAACAATACTACTGATTGAACTGGTTGGGTCATAAAGGACATAGCTGCTAGGTTGGGTCTGCGTCAAGTGGTGACGGAACCAACAAAAGGGAATAACATACTTGACCTCATTCTCACCTATCTGCTGGCTGCAGATGCATCTGTCCATGACAATATCGGTAAGAGTGACCACTGCATAGTCCATGGGGAGATGAAGTCCTGCCTTCATTTTGAGAATACCCTCTGTTGTGTTGTGTGGCATTATCATGATGCTAAATGGAACATATTTCAACACATTTGGCAACTCAAGATTGGGCATCCATGAGCTGCCGTTGGTCATCAACAGTAGCAGAATTGTAATCCAGAAAAATGTCCACCCTCATAACATGCATATCCCCCACTCAACCACTATCACCAAGCCAGGAGATCAACTCTAGTCCAGGAAATGTGTAGCAGGGCATACCTGAAAATGAGGTACCAACCTGGTGAACCTACCAAACAGCATATGCAGCAAGTGATAGACAGAGATAAGCGATCCCACATAAAACAGATCAGATCTAAGCTTTGCAGTCCTGCCACATCCGGTTGTGAATGATGGTGGACAATTAAACAACTCACTGGAGGAGACTCCACAAATATCCATATCTTCAATGATGGAAGAGCCCAACCCATCGGTGCAAAAGGTAAGGCTGGTGTTTTCGTACTAATCTTCAGTCAAGGAAATGATCCATCTCGGCCTGTCCAGTGGTCCCCAGCATTACAGATATCTGTCTTCAGCTAATTTGATTCATTCCATGTGATATCAAGAAAGAGTTAGAGACACTGGATACTATGGGCCCTGACAACATTCCAGCAATAGTACTGAAGACTTGTGCTCCAGAATTTGCTGCTTACCTAGCCAAGATGTTCTAGTACAGTTACAACAGTGGCATCTACTTGACAATGTGGAAAATTGCCCAGGTATACCTTGTACACAAAGAAGCAGGACAAATCCAACCTGGTCAATCACCACTCCATCAGTCTACTCTCGATTATTAATAATGTGATGGAACCTGTCATCAATAGTGCTATCAAGCAGCACCTGCTCAGCAATACCTGTTCATGCTCATGTGCTCTGTGATGCCATTTTGGGTTCTGCCAGGCCACTCAGCCCTCCTGACCTCATTACAGACTTGATTCAAACATTGTCAAATGAATGTCTATAATTCTAGAAGTGAGGTGAGGCTGACAGCATTTGACATTAAGGCTGCATTCGACTGAGTGTGGCATTTAGGTGCCAGACCAAAACTAAAATCAATGGATATTAGGAGTCAAACTCTCCACTGATTAGAGTCATACCTGGCACATAGGAAGATGATTGTGGTTATTGGAGGTCAGTCATCTCAGCTCCAGGACACCTCTGCAGGAACTCCTCAAGATAGTGTCCTAGGTGCAAGCATCTTCAGCTGCTTCATCAATTACCTTCCCTCCATCATAAGTGGGGAGCAGTGGGGATGTTTGCCAATTACTGCATTTAAATTGTAAAAAGTTGTTCATTTCAAAATACTTGGCATGCTTCCTTCTCAGGGGTTAAAAAAATTGGAACGCCTATACATGGATCAAAATTTGTTGATCTACATCCCTCCTCAACTCCCTCGAAAACTTGTTGAACTAAAAGTAAATGACAACCTACTTCAACGATTGGATGAAGAAGCTCTCCAGGGTATGTTTTGTTTTAAATATTTATGGGTAAAGATTCTGCTTTTGTGATGTTTAATTAATACAATCAAAAACATGGTTGCCACAAAAAAAACTTTAGTTAAAATCAGAGCCTCGAGAACACAGAACATTATAGCAGAGTACAGGCCTTTTGGCCCTTGATGTAGCGCCAACCTGTAGAATCAATCTGAAGCCAATCTATCCTACACTACTCCATTTTCATCCATACGTTTATCCAATGACCATTGAAATGCTTTTAAAATTCGAGAGTCTACTACTCTAGCAGGCCGGGCATTACACGCCCCTACTACTATCTCTGACATCTGAATGATATCTATCACTCCTCAATTTAAAGCTATATCCCGTTGTAGTAGCTATCACCATCTGAGGAAAAAGGCTGTCATTGTCACCTGATCTAACCCTCTGATTATCTTATATGTTTCAATTAAGTCACCTCAATCTTCTCTCTAACGAAAAAAGCCTCAAGTCCCTCAGCCTTTCCTTATAAGACCTTTCCTCCATACCAGGAGAAAGTGAGGTCTGCAGATGCTGGAGATCAGAGCTGAAAATGTGTTGCTGGAGAAGCGCAGCAGGTCAGGCAGCATCCAGGGAACAGGAGAATCGACGTTTCGGGCATAAGCCTTCCTGAAGAAGGGCTTATGCCCGAAACGTCGATTCTCCTGTTCCCTGGATGCTGCCTGACCTGCTGCGCTTCTCCAGCAACACATTTTCAGCTCTTTCCTCCATACCAGGCAACATCCTAATAATTCAACTCTGAACCCTTTCCAAAGCTTTCACATCCTTCCTATAATGCGGTGAACTTCAAGTGTGGCTGGACCAGAGAGTTGTACAGCTGTAACGTGATCTTATGGCTCTGAAACTCAATCCTTCTACCAATAAAAGCTAACACACTGTATGCCTTCTTAACAACCCTATCAACCTGGGTGGCAACTTTCAAGGATCTATGTACATGGACACCGAAATCTCTCTGCTCATCTACATTGCCAAGAATCTTACCATTAGCCCGGTACTCTATTCCTATTGCTACTACCAAAGTAAATCACCTCACACTTTTCCGCAATAAACTCCATTTTCCATCTCTCAGCCCAGATCTGCAGCTTACCTATGTCCCTCTGTAACCTGCAACATCCTTTGGCACTGTCCACACCTCCACCGACCTTAGTGTCATCCGCAAATTTACTAACTCATCTTCTACACCCTCATCCAGGTCATTTATAAAAATGACAAACAGCAATGGACCCAAATCAGATCCTTGCGGTACACAACTAGTAAGTGAACTCCAGGATGAATATTTCCCATCAATCACCACTCTATGTTCTCTTTCAGCTAGCCAATGTCTGATCTAAACTGCTAAATCACCCTCAATCCCATTCCTCCGTATTTTGTGCAAGTATCTAATTAACACAGTGTGAATAATTTAATTGTATGTAAGTGAAAATTACTTTCCTTTTATGAATTATATTTGTGTACAGTAGTTTCCTAGTATATTGAGAAAAAAAAAAGAAAGCTTTTAAAACATGCTTACTTAGTCCCTGCATCTTCTACAAATGTACATAATTAGCAGAAACACCCAATAGATTAATTTTTATCAAGAGGCTTGCTCAGCTTGTTGTGCAATTTTTTTTTAAAGTAGCGCTTAAGATCTTACAACCACAATTTGCTCTGGACATAATCTGCGTTTAAAATTCCATTTATTTGTATTGGTTCGACTGATTTCAGACAAATGTTTGCTGAACAAAAGATGTGTATCTGGGCGAAATGAGAGGCTTGGTGCAGCTAGCATCATGGAAATATTTTAAATGTAATGATATACTTTACACCCACTGCAACAAAATTGAAGCTAAAGAATTCTACAACACAATAATTTTTACATTTCAAAACAAAATGCAGAAGATAAGCTGCTTTTTTGTTTCAGATTTTGTGCAAGTTCCCTTGAAGGATATTTTAAGTTATGTTAAATAAGTTTCTGTTAAGGATAGAACTGTGTTGTTGTACTTCCATTCTGACTGTTCTGCTGTAGGGCACAACTGTCAGGAGAAGACAAACTATGTTCACTTTTCACAGTTGCCAGCTGCTGTATTTTTAAGTTTGAAGATGCACAGTTACAGACAATAGAGTCTTTGACAACTGCTTTCAAGCATTAAATACATAAGGTAAGTGTGAGGTTAGATTGCTTGGTGCCAGATGAGTAGGCAAATACGTTGTCGGGTGGTGCAAGTTGGCCAGGGAGCCTGGTAAGTGATGCAGCTGGCATGTTGTACAGAAGGTTAAAGCAAGGTCAGGAGAAATCAGACACTAATTGTCACTGTCATGCTTAGGACTTGGAGGCTTGCACAGCCTGTAAGAAAATTATAGGTAACACTGGTCCTGAATGAGGTCAGGAGGAGCATAGACTGATTGGAACTACAGCAGGGGCAAGCGTTTTCTGGATCCATAGTGGGTAAAGGAAGTGCTTGGCTAAGCATGGGTGAATGGCCATCAGCTCTTTGGGGCTGAAAGGGAAGTGGTCAGGTCTGGAATGGATGAAGGGATGGTTTGGGGCTGGAGTGCAGGGAGAGGGTGGGTTGGATGTGGTGATATGGGTCCTGGAGTGAAAGGGGTTCAAGTTTGGAGCAGCTGAAGGGTGAATACATCTGAATGGAGGAATAGTAGTTGGGCTCAGAGCAGGTGAAGGGGGTAGGCTTTGGATCCCGAGTGGAGGAAAGGTGTTGGCTGAAGCGGGGAAATGGGTGCGGGGTATGGGGTCAGTTGATTAGTACTTCATTGTCTAACTTTTCCAGAATAACTATTTACTTAATTTCATCAGATCTGAATTCTCTGATTTAAGTGGAGAATTTCAGAGGGTTTTAGGCATAGAGGAATTGCCCAAGTGGAATCTTCAGTTTCTTGGGCATTTTATTTGGAGTCTGCTAATAATAGGACTCTCAAGGTGCTGAACATCTATGCTGGAATAACAACTGTTTATCAGAAAATTTGGGCCAATAGTTTAAAACCAAAATTCCATTATAATTTAGACTATTGTCACATGTTATATTCAATGTTATTGAAAACATATGAATGACCATAGAGAATTCCAACATAACACTGTAAATATATGTGATCAATCTTCTTCAACAGGTCTAAGTAAATTGGTCAATCTGGAACTGGAAGGTAATAAACTCAGTGAAAGCAATGTTCAACCTTTGGTCTTCAGACCTCTTAAGCGACTCGCTTACTTACGACTGGGAAATAATAAATTTAGAACCTTACCACAAGGTCTTCCTACTTCCATAGAGGTAAAGATAAACTTTTATTTTTGTCACTGTCAACTGATCATTGAACTCCTTTCAGATTCTATATATAGAAACATGCCTTTGTGTACTTATGTGCCTGTTTACCTGATTCACAGATAGAGAATTAAAATGTAAGAATTAGCCACTGAGGTTGCCAACCGTGCTCCTGAAGACCCAGATTTTAAGATCAGTTTGAGACAGAAACAAGACTTTAGTAAATTTCAATGTGCATAGCCGTAAGTGCAGGATTTGCTTGTCAGAAATTAATAAATTTGTACCACCTGGATATTGTCACATGCTTGTCCAAGAACATTTTTCATTTGCATTGAATTATTTGAACCATTTAAAATATATTTGACCTATCTAGATCCAAGTGCAATAATGCTCCATCTATAATCCAAAGACCTTTTTTGTGACAGCTCAAATACATTATTCTTACATTAGAGTCAGATGAATCATGAAACATTGTTATTCATTCAGAGAATGGGCATGTCTCTGGCTGGGCCAACACTTATTGCCCATCCCTATAACTTATAAGAAGGCTGTGGTGAGTTGCCTTCTTGAAACTTTGCAGTCCATTTGATAGAGCTATTCTCATAGAGCGATGAGAGAGGAAGTTCCAGGATTTTGACTCAGCAGCACTACAGGAATGCTGATATACTGCTTGGAGGAAAATGTGCAGGAGGTGGTGTTTCCATCTATTTCTGCTGTCCTCATTCTAAATGGTAGTGGCTGTGGGTTTGAAACTGGCTGACTGAAGAGCCATGGTGAGTTTCTGGAGGGAATGTTGCAGATGGTATATGCTGCTTCTGTTTAGTGAATAGTTATTACATAGAAGAAGCTATTCCAACCATTGTTTCATGCCAACTTTATGTAACCTTTGAGATCTAGCAGAGGAAGCAGTGCAGCGTTGGTCTGGGGTAATGGAAGGGTTTCTATGGGACTCTACGGGAGTCAGTGAAGTGGTCCATATTCAAGAACTCAGCAGCCAGCCTATATGAGTATGCCAAAAAACTTAATCCAAATGTTCCCAAATGAAAACCGTGGATGAAGTGGGTGATCCACTCCCTACTGAAGTCCAGGTCTGAGGCACTCAAGTTGAGCAACCCTGACCAATACAGGAAATCTAGTTATTGTGAGAAACAAAACTCACTCACAAATCAGCCTGAGACAAAGCCTTGGAAACAAGAACATTTTATTCTTTACGGCCTTGCAAGAACGGGCATTTTCTCAAGCAATCAGGCTAGCAAAAGCGCGCTACAAAGCATGTAAGCATTCTTTATTCAGTTTGCAAGTTGCGGAATCATACCTCCCTTTTCCCATCCTATCATAAGCCGATTACCTCACTTCTTTTTCTCTAATTTTCCTTATCTGACTACCCTGCTGTCCTTGTCCGTTGCAGCCTGTCTGTTATTTTATCCAGTTCCCCTTATCATACTATAAGCTTATTGTGAAATGCCCCTACTGCTTCTTTTGTGGTCAGCTACAACACTTTAAAGTTATTTCTTAGTTTAAAACCATTTCTTAAACAAAAACCTCTATATTCGTTAAAATCATAGCCTTAAGTATGCTGCAAGAATCCCGTGACCGTTTGTGTAATGTTCCCCTTCCCCTCCCCCATCCATCTGCAAAAACAACATCTCTAACCACCACCACCTGCAGAAACTACATTTCTAATCTCCCACAATTCCCCCTTTTTCTTTTTCTCTAACTGTTGTTTCTGCACTTATTAAGTCTCCTTTAATTCATTTTCTTATGTTCTGCCCTCTTACGCCTTTTGGTGCTGAGGTTCACAATCTTATACACGGTATTATTTTACATTTGTGTTTTTCGTCTCTCGAACTCTAGGAGCATTCTTTGACTTTCCCTTTGTTGCATATCACCTGTTGATTGTAAAAGCATCTGAGTATTTGGGTTCTTTCCCCAAGGGATGTCATCAGTCGGCTCATTACCCATTTTAGAATATTGAACCCTACCACCAGACCCACTAATATCAATAATCCATAGATAGTCAGATTGACCAACCACCTTCTCCAACCAGTCAATCCCCAATTCCCCCACTCCCATCCCTTTTCATTCCGGTACCGATTACCGGCCTTCCTTATTTTGGCGATTTTGTCTCGCACGTGTTTGGAGATTTCAGTAATGTTAGAGGAGACCTCAGGTATGTAAGTACAACACTCTTCCCCGATTAGTGCACAGATACCACCTTTCTCTGCCAGAATATAATCTAGAGCCATTCTGTTCTGAAGAGTCATTAGCCTAGTGGCAATCATTTCGGTCGTTATGGCTGCTACTTGGGATTGGGGTTTCGTCAACGCATTGGCAGTATTGTTGGCCAACTCTTCCAGGGAAGCCGCCAACCTTTGTATTTCTACTCCTGCTCGAGCGGTCCCATACATAGGTATCAAAGTCCAGAGGAGGCGATCTCCTTCGGTTACTTTCTGAGTTACTCGCCTTCCTCCCTGTTTATTCCGAGGTATTTTTGGGGCTCTTTTTAACAGCGTCAAGTGGGGAATTATATAGGCGAGGAAGCAGCAGCTACTCCAGCCTTTCTGACTTTGAGGTAGTGTTTGATCAACCTCATAACATGCATGCATTCCGACACATTCGGTCACACGAATGTATTTTGCCCCAGGAATTAATGGATAGGCCCTTCAGGTCGCATACCCAATATGTTCCGTTTAACATTCGGGAAACGGTCGTGGCAGTGGCTTGGCTGGTGTAGACACAAGATGACTCTCCTAATTGGAAGGGTGCGGTATCATTCTGATTACAGAAACAAGTGGTATTTACTGCTCCTTTCGGTGGGGAAACTCTAAGGCCATCGATAGCACCCAGAGTTTTCGGAGCTGGTTGAGGGAACCATCCCGCAAAGTTATAATTACCCCTTTCAAATCTCCAAGTTGTATCATTTGAGCCCTAGTCAAATTGTTGTACATCGTATACTCCTTCTTTGGTAAGTGGTATTACCGTGAGAGGAATTCCGGATTCCCCATGGTGTGGGATCTCCACACATACCCAACAGTCGGTATGCCCCTTTAGTTTAGCATAATTCTGACATAAAGTGGTAAAATGATTTTTCCCACCCCCCTTGGCAGCTAGCGCCAATATTATCGTGACAACATAAAGCTGACCATTCATTTCAGCTCACAGCCCTATCTATCTATTCCCTAACCCTTTAAATACCAGGGAGGAGTGAGTCCACGCAACACTTACAATTGTTTTGGGATGCAGTTTTTAACCAATACTTAATAGTCTCTTATCTCAGTCCATTCTTTTTGCTCAGCTTGACTTTCAGAGAGTTGTCTGTAGGATGAGCTTGCCACTCTGCCGAAGGGGAAGGAGCGTCCACGGGGCCCTCAACATGAGTGTGATGACTCCACCCTTTTTCAGCAGTTCGGATGGCTGTTTCAGTAGTCAGGAGGGTTAGGAACGGTCCCTCCCAACTTGGGTGCAGTTTGGTATCTTTCCAGGTTTTGATCAGGACCCAATCACCCAGTCGTATCCGATGTACTGCGAACTCAAGTGGAGGTGTCTGGGTCAACAGACCCTACTTCCTAAGGACAGACAAAGAAGAACCGAGTGCCACAATATAGTTCTTTAAAAACTTATCATTGAACTCTCCAGTTGGTAACTCCCCTCTTCCATCCAAACATCATCTCATTAGGAGAGAGGCCTATATCACGTCTAGGCGCAGTCCTAATGTGTAGCAACGCGATAGGTAAACATTTTGTCCATGGTAATCGAGTCTCTAGGACTAGCTTAGACAATTGCTTCTTTAAGGTTTGATTCATTCGTTCCACCCGTTCAGAGGAAGGCGGGTGCCAAGGAGTGTGGAATTCCCAAGAGATTTCTAATCCCACCATTATTTCTTGTAGGATCTTAGAGGTAAAATGGCTACCTTGGTCTGAATCTATACTTTCCACCACTCCATATCGAGGAATTATATGTTCTAAAAGAGTTTACACTACTCCCTTCGAGGTAGCTGATGACATTGGAAATGCCTCCACCCACCCAGTTAGGTGGTCCATTAGGACTAATAAGGTTTTGTTTCCCTACTGGGGGTAATTCTGTGTAATCTACCTGTATTCTTTGAAAATATCTTACCCCAGGGTTTCTTCCACCTCTTGGCTCCCCTCTCGTTACTTTCTTATTAATCTTTTGGCAAGTCGGGCATCCTGTGCATACCTGCCTGGCGATGTGTATATCCTCTACATCCGTACTTCCTTAACACTATGTCACACATAGCTTGGGAGCCCCAATGACTGCCTTGGTGCAAGGTGGTTAGGATGGTTCTCATGATTGGTTTACTTAATAACTCCCTTCCATCCGGGAGGATCCATCTTCCTTGGGCTGTCTTAGTGGCCCCATTTCCTGGAATTCCTTTTCCTCTTCTTCCGTGTACATGGGGTTCACGGGAGGGGACTCCACTATGGGCGTGAGAACCCTTATTTTTGTTACTGTATGGCTCATAGCTGCCTCTTTGGCTGCCTCGTATGCTAGCCTATTCCCTCTTGCTTTTAGAGTGTTCCCCTTCTGATGCCCAGGTACATGGTCTATAGCTATTTCCCGGGGTAATTCCAAATTTTTCAACACTTCTCCTATCAACTCTTCGTGTATCAATTCCTTTCCCCGGCTATTGATTAGTCCATGTTCTTGCCATATTTTTCCGAAGGTATGTACCACCCCATAGGCATACTTAGGTGTAAATTGTCCCATTTCGATTCTCTAATTATTTTAAAGCTTGGTTTAATGTATACAACTCACAAGTCTGGGCCGACCATGTGTTAGGCAACCGGTCAGCCTCAACCGTTCGATTCTCGTTACCGTCCACTACTGCGTATCCATTGTGTCTTTTTCCGTGTACTACTCTTGATGACCTGTCTATAAACAGTCTGTCCCCGTCACGTAAGGGGATATCCTTTAGGTCCTGTCTAACTTTGGTTTGATACTCTATGATATCCAGACAGTCATGTTCTAATTCTCGTTTGTCCAGAGGTTCTCCCTTCCATAGGAAGGTAGCTGGATTTAGACAGGTGTCTGTTGCTAACACAAGGTCATCTCTCTCCATCAGGATGGCTTCGTATTTTAAGATTTGTGAGTCTGTCAATCATCTCCCTGCCTTTTGGTTTAACACAGTTCTAACTTGATGGGGGCTACTAACGACTAGCGCCCCTCCAAAAGTAAGTTTATGGCTTTTCTCTACCGTATGGCAGTGGCTGCTACTGCCTGTATACATTCAGGCCATCCTCTCGAGACTGGGTCCAAGATCTTGGACAGGAAGGCTATGGGCTGTCTCTTTCCCCTTCCTTTCTGGGTTAATACTCCTAAGGCTGCTCCATCATTTACTGTCACAAAAAGGTGGAATGGTTTGTCTGGGGAGGGAAGGGCCAACACCGGAGCTCATATTAGACTACGCTTCAACTCATGTAACCCTTCCTTTTCCTCTTCTGTCCAGTGCAGTCTTTCATGTTCAGATTCTGTCAATTTGTAGTAAAACCCCTTCGTTTTCTGGGCGCATGCTTCTATCCATAATCTACAATAGCCCACCAGCCCCAAGAACTTCCGTAATTCTCGTTTGGTGGTCGGAAGGGGCAGTTCTACTATCCCTTTAATTCTCTCAGGGTTAATGTGCCTAGTGCCCTCACTAATAAGGTGTCCTAAGTATTTCACCTCTTTCTCTACATATTGCAGTTTATTCCTCGGTACTCTTAAACCCTGTTGCCCTAGGAAATTTAACAGTCTTTTGGTGGCTAAACTCAAGTCATTTCTCTTTTGTCCTGATACAAGTAAATCGTCCACATATTGTAACAATGACGTTCCTCAAGGCATTTTATGTTGTTCCAGAACCTGTTCCAGTACTTGCCCGAATAGATTAGGTGATTCTGTGAATCCCTGGGGAAGTACCGTCCATTGGAGCTGTTGTTTTCTACCAGTGTATGGGTTTTCCCATTCAAAAGCAAACATGTTGCGGCTTTCTGGGGCCAGAGGACAAGCCCAGAATGCATCTTTTAAATCTATTACACTAAACCAGCGGTGGTCACATGGTATTTTGCCTAGCAAAGTGTATTGATTAGGTACCACCGGGTGTTGTGTTCGAACCAATCGGTTCAATGCCCTAAGATCCTGCACCAATCGATAAGTTCCATCTGATTTACGGACGGGCAGTATTGGGGTATTAAAGGGCGACATACATGGTTCGAACAGTCCAGTTTTTACAAAGAATCTATAACTGGTTGCAGACCTCTGCGGCCTTCCAACGATATAGGGTATTGTCTAACCCGAACCGTCTCATCTTCTCGAGTCAACGTAATCACCAACGGAGTAATAGTTAGATGTCCTGTGTTATCCGCTTTCGCCCACATGTCAGGGTTGATTTGTTTTTCTTCACTAGGTGTTAACATAGCCATCGTTACAGTTACTGTACTATCCTCCACCCCAATTTTTAAGCCCAGCAATATAATCAAATCCCTACTTAATAGATTACTTACAATGTCAGGAATATATAGTAATTGTCCTATCACTTCCTCATCATTTCTTCTAATTAGGGTTGGTTCAAAATAGGCACCAAGAATTCTTCGCCTTTTACTCCGGAAACCTTAAGATACTCCTTAGTCAATTTAACACCGGTGGGTCTAAAACTTAGGGATGACCATGCCGCTCCCGTGTCCACCAAAAATACTGCCTCCTCCCCTTCAGGTCCCACCTTTAAACTTATCAAGGGTTCCCGGTGGGTCTCAGGAGGAAGGAACCCCTGACTCCCCTAATCTTCATCTAAGGTCATTAGGGAAACAGCTTCCCTTTCTCGTGCTAATTCCGGGCATTCCCGTTTAAAATGCCCCACTTTCCCGCAATGGTAACACCCTGCCTGTTGCCTCCTTTCCCGGGTATCTGACCCTTGTCTTTCGTGTCCTCCTCTACCCTTCCTGTTATCCCCTGATCCCATTCTCCTTTTTGTTATTTCTTCTACTGCCGCCACCATCATTTTGGCTTTCTGTTTCTGCTTCTCGTCTTCCCTTTTCACATACACTTTCTGTGCCTCACGTAACAGTTCTTCCATCTGTCTTTCACTCCATCCATCTAATTTCTGTAATTTCTTTTGTATGTCCGGCCATGATTTAGTTATAAATTGGACCTTTAAGAGTCCCTGTGCTATCGGATTATCGGGATCCATTCCCGAATACTTCCTTGTGGCCTCCTTGAGGCTTTTAAGAAATGCAGAAGGGGTTTCATCCTTCTCTTGTCGTCCTACAAAGGCCTTAACAAAGTTTTGTGATCAAGTTGCCTCCCCTTTAATTCCTAATATTACCATTTCTCATAGATCCCGCATTGACTCCCTATCTTTTCTGTCATTATTTTCCCAATGAGGGTCAACATTTGGGAATTTCTGTTCTGCTGGGGCCCCTTCTTCCCCAACTGGGTGCTTCTTTTCCCATTCCTGTAAAGCCGCTCTCCTAATCACACCTCGTTCTTCCCTTGAAAATAACATTCCTAAAATTGCCATCAGTTCTCCCCAGGTTTATAAATTAGGCCCTAGGAATTGATCTAATTGTTCGGCTAGTCCAACCTGATCCTCTATTAAACTTTTCATTTCCTTTTTAAAGACCCTAACTTCACTGCTAGTTAAGGGAGCGTTTACATATCCGATTGTACCTTCCCCAATCGGAACCTCTCGTAAGGGACATAATTTTACATTTTCCATTATCTCTGCCCCTCCTTTACGTGTGGTGGCTCGAGTGACCCTGCCCCCCCCCCCAGGTTCTGCATCTTTTAGTTCAGAGTCCATTCCCATTTCTGTGTCTGGACTCGGTTCTACTTTGGGAGCTGTAGGCTCGTTCCGGGGAGTAGTATATGGGGGCGGCAAACACGTTAAGGGATCCCATTGTGGCTTCCCTTGTTTATTCTTTCTCTGTTCTTTCCCTGATTCCTCCGTATTTACGGGACATAATTTTACTCCCGAGCTCCCTATCCAACAAGCCGCATAATCAGACTCTTTTTGACTGTACGGTTCTTTTCGATTGACATATATATTAAGATCTTGACACAGCCAATCCTCATCAGACCCATATTTGGGCCAAAAAAAACAGGCTCCTTAATGCTTTCTCGAGTCCAGACAAGACAACAATAGTTTATCATTACAGCCTTATCTTTCCCCTGCGTCCAGGTGTTGTGTTCCCAATTTCTCAACATTTTCCCCAAAGGACTGTCGGGTGGAATATATTCCCCTTTAATGTTATTTGCAGATCGATCGTTACACAGGCAACTCCCCGTACCTCCCATTGTTGCTAATTTAATTAATCTTAACGAGGTCCAGTGTCACCTTCTTCCACACCCCCTTCAGGGCCCTGACGAGACACCTTACTCGTCCGATTAATCTGACCAATTATATGCTTTTTGAGACTTTAACTGTTCTCCATAAATCACTTTTATGGAAGGATAAAAGAGATTAGTTAGAAACTGATAGTAAGGCAGTCATGACCTGTAAAAAGAACAGGAGTTAACATTTTATTTCATAATCTGTAAAATCCTTAACCTTAAAAGAAATCATGTTAAAATTTCCATTGTAGAAATCAGATTCAAAACAGTCCCGGATCTCAAGCTCCAGGGAACAAAGCACAAACATTCAATTACCAACAAACAAATATGCATTCAAACTGAATCACAAAGGGTTAAACTTTCTACTAGCTGTACAGCTCTTTTCTCTCTCTCTCACACACACACACAGACACTGTGTCTCACAGACACTGACTCTAACTTTTGAATATTTTTCTGGACATCTGGCCATAAGTTAGTTACGAAGTGCACCCTCAGTAGCCCTTCAGCTACTAGCCCTTCTGACATGGGCTGTTTTCCATTGACATATGCTTGATTTTATATATCGCCAATTCCCCGTACTTTCCGTACGTCTCAACCACCAAGGCAATACTTAAAGGTGTCTTTTCTTACCTTGGTCTGTGCACAGAGTTACCTGGTCATTTCGGTGTGCCCTGTCCCGCGGCAATTCCTTGAGCAAATACCGCTGCCCCCGGTCGCCCGGATATATCCTTTAAGGTTTGAGGGCGGCACGGTGGCACAGTGGTTAGCCCTGTTACCTCACAGCGCCAGAGACCCGGGTTCAATTCCTGCCTCAGGCGACTGACTGTGTGGAGTTTGCATCCAAAGATGTGCAGGTCAGGTGAATTGGCCATGCTAAATTGTCTGTAGTGTTAGGTAAGGAGTGAATGTAGGGGTATGGGTGGGTTGCGCTTCGGCGGGTCGGTGTGGACTTGTTGGGCCGAAGGGCCTGTTTCCACACTGTAATGTAATGTAATCTAATCTAATTCTAAAACCTTTCCCTACCCGGGGCTTGTGCACAAGAGTTGCCCAACCGAACCCACCGCATCCGACCGCCTTGTTTCCAGGGTCTCCCAGTCCAGATCGTACTCGCCCAAACCGCGAACGGCAA
Source organism: Chiloscyllium plagiosum (assembly GCF_004010195.1). Taxonomy (NCBI): domain Eukaryota; kingdom Metazoa; phylum Chordata; class Chondrichthyes; order Orectolobiformes; family Hemiscylliidae; genus Chiloscyllium; species Chiloscyllium plagiosum. The sequence continues at coordinate 19,698,163 of NC_057727.1, forward strand.
ACAAGGGAGTTGGAGATTGCCGAAATCGGCGAGGTGCACCTTTCCCGTCGTCCCAAGAGTGTCGAGCGGTTGGAGTTTTGGATCCCGGACGAGCCCCCTATTGTGAGAAACAAAACTCACTCACAAATCAGCCTGAGACAAAGCCTTGGAAACAAGAACATTTTATTCTTTACGGCCTTGCAAGAACGGGCGTTTGCTCAAGCAATCAGGCTAGCAAAAGTGTGCTACAAAGCATGTAAGCATTCTGTATTTAGTTTGCAAGTTGCGTAATCACGCCTCCCTTTTCCCATCCTATCATAAGCCGATTACCTCACTTCTTTTTCTCTAACTTTCCTTATCTGACTACCCTGCTGTCCTTGTCCTTGTCTGTTACAGCCTGTCTGTTATTTTATCCAGTTCCCCTTATCAAACTATAAGCTTATTGTGAAATGCCCCTACTGCTTCTTTTGTGGTCAGCTACAACACTTTAAAGTTATTTCTTAGTTTAAAACTATTTCTTAAACAAAAACCTCTATATTTGTTAAAATCTTAGCCTTAAGTATGCTGCAAGAATCCCGTGACCGTTTGTGTAATGTTCCCCTTCCCCTCCCCCCACAACACCCCCTCACCCATCTGCAAAAACAACATCTCTAACTACCACCACCTGCAGAAACTACATTTCTAATCTCCCACATTATGACCTTTGCAAGACCATTAGACACCAAGAGGTAATACCAAACTAAGCTTGGAACCAAGAGTAACCACATGGACACCTGTCGTTTGTGGCAACGTTTACACAATGTAATGGGCTACAAAGTAAGTTAAACAGAATCGCAGGCAACAGTACATCCCTACCCGATGCATTCTACGCTCACTTTCAACAGAAGGTCAATGAAATGTGTCACCTACACCAACAATCTTGGTTGCACTTGTACCCACGATCACTGCCACAGATGTTAGATCGGCCTTCTTGAGAGTGAACCCATGGAACGTAACTGGCCCAGATGGAGTCTCCGGCCATGCATCAGATCCTGTGCGGACCAGCTGGCAGGAGTATTCACTGACATCTTTAACTCCTCTTGACTGTGATCTGAAGTTCCTATCTGCTTCAAGAAGACTACCATCATCCCGGAGCCAAAGAAAAATCATGCAGAGTGTCTCAATGACTGCTGCTGGTGGCTCTGGCCTCCATAATGATGGAGTGCTTTAAGAGGTTAGTCATGGCTCACATCAACTCCAGCCTATCAGACTGACTTGATTCTTTGCAATTTGCTGACAATACCACCATGTATGTGAGATCTCAAACATTGAAGAGACAGAGTACAAGAGACTGAGTCTTTAGCAGCATGGTGTAAAGACAACAACCACTCCATCAATATCAGCAAACTGAAGGAAATGGACATGGACTTCAGGAAGCAGAGTGGAGGGCATGCCCCTACTTGCATCAATGGTGGCAATGGTTGAAAGCATCAAATTCCTGGTAGTGATGATCACCAACAATCTGTCCTGGTCCACCCACATGAATGTCTCAGTCAAGAAAGCACAACGGTATTTCTACTTCCTCAGGAAGCTAAGGAAATGCTGCATGTCCACGAAGACTTTTACCAATTTTTATAGATTCACTATAAAAAGCATCCTATTTGTATGCATCATGGCTTGATATGGCAACGGCTCTTCCCAAGACCACAAGAATTTACAAAGAGTTGTGAATACAGTCCAGTCCATCATGCAAACCAGCTTTCCATCACTGACTCCATCTGTACTTCCTGCTGTCTCAGTAAAGCAACCAACATAATCAAGCAGAAGATTTAAAAGTTTGAATATACATAACGACCAGATTCAAGAACAACTTCTTCCCTGCTGTTATCAGACTTTTGAATGGACATCTCAAATGCGAATATTGATCATCTCTCTGCTTCTCTGCAGTTATAACCCTGTATTCTGCACTCTGTTCTGCCACCCTGATGTACTTTGTATGGTACAATCTGTCTGTATAGCACACAAAGCAACACTTTTGCTGCAACATGTGACAACAATAAATCAAATTCAAAAACAAATTCAAGTCCACACCAGGCCTTGAGCACATAGTACAAATAAATGTTTCTCTGAACTTTTACAAAGAGCTTTTATTTGAACAAAGTGTTAGGCGGAGGTCCTAGTTGCCCTCTTCACTGAATGTAAAAGATCGTATGGTAGTAGAGCAGGGAAATTTCCCTGGCTAAGAGAAAGTGAAGACTGCAGGTGCTGGAGATCAGAGTCAAAAAGTGTGATACTGGAAAAGCACAGCTGGTCAGGCAGCATCTGAGGAGCAGGAGATCGACGTCTTGAGTTCTTCATCAGGAATTCCCCTGGTTGCCTTGGAAGTCCAAATACAATATGCAAAGTAGTGCTGTTGCTATAAATCTGGAATGTAAAGTGCAGGAAATACGTAGCAAGTGAGACAGTTTCAGAGAAGAAGTAAAGTTAACACTTCAATTCATTTACTTTAATTAGAATGAGAAATAAGTTGGTTGTAAAACAAAGACAAGACAAAACAATAGGGCAGAAGTGATTAAACAATAAAAGGAATGATGGGCAAAGGAAAAGGGAGGTGGCAGTGATGAAAGGAATTATGGGTCAAGAAGAAGTCTAAGTGGCATTAAGAGAATCATTATCAGTCTCTGTAGTTGCAAATAAAATGGAATCACAGTTATAATTTGAAATGGTTGAACTTAATGTTGAATGATAGGTTGCAAAATATAGTCAAAAAGATGAAATATGAGGTGCTGTTCCTTGAGCTTTCATCAAGCTTCATTGCAGGTGTAGGAAGCCGAAGAGGGAGTCAAGACAACTAATACAAGCACCGTGTTGATAGAGCCTTCAATCACGTATACCCCATTTCCTACACACCCGTGTCCTCACTCTCCTTCCCAAGACTAGGGCAGTGTTCCCCATGTTCTAATGTTCCTCTCCAATAGCCTCCATATTCAATGGATCCTCCTTTGTTTCTATTACTTCCAGCAAGATGTCACTCCAAACCCATTTTCCCCATTCACCGCATTTTAGCAATCTGAAGGGGCAAAATCTGGAATAGTCTGTTCTCCCCTTACATCAACTACAACAACTGTTCTCATTCCCGTTTTACCCACCCATGTAAGTATAGCCTTTTACTCAATTTGACATTCAATAAGTAATCTCTGGATACCACTTGCTAGTGAGAGTAGGAATAGGAGGACAGAGCAGATGAATACGTTGCTGAGGAGCTGGTCCAGGGAGCAGAGATTCAGAATTCTGGATCATTGGGATCTCTTCAGGGGCAGAAGTGACTTGTAGAATAAGACATGTTGCACCTCAACTGCAGGGGAACCAAGAACCTGGTGGGGAGATTTGCAAGAACTACTCAGGAGGATTTAAACTAGTCTGATAGAGGGGTGAAACAATAAATAATAGTGAGACAAGAGAGAAGGTTGAGGTTAGTACAGAAGTTACAGACAGAGTTAAATAAACAAAGTAAACAAGAGCATAGCAGAGAATGAGGGAAGACTGATTAATTAAACTGAATTTATTTCAATGCAAGAGGTCCGACAGTAGGGCAGATGAACTCAAGGAATAAATGGGCACATGGGACTAGGAATATCATAGCTATTACAGAAACACAGCTGAGGGATGGTCAGGACTGGTAGCTCAGTGTTCTAGGCTACAGAAGCTGAAGAAAGGATTGGGGGAGGGAGGCAAGATAGGAGGAGGAGTGGCAATTTTGATTAGAGAAAACATAATTACGGTACTTAGAGAGCATATTCCTGGGGGATCATCTAGTGAAAATATCTGGATAGAACTTAGAAGTAAGAAGGGGTGATCACTTTGATGGGAATCTTATAGTACAGTCCTAATAGTCAGCCAGAAATTGAGGAGCAAATATGTTGCTGTAAAAATAATTGGATTGTAATAGTAAGGCATTTTAACTTTCTAAACATAGATTGGGACTGCCAAAATATTAAGGGCTGGATAGGGAGGAATTTGTTAATTGTATTTAAGAAAACTTTCTCAATCAATACGTAGATAGCCCTACTAGAGAAGGGGCAAAACTCAACCTCCTCTTCGGAAGTAAGACAGGGCAAGTGACTAAGATGTTAGTTGGAGAGCACTTTGGGATCAGTGACCATAATTCTGTTAGATTTAAACTCGTTATGGAAAATGATAGGACTGGTCCACAAGTTAAATTGGGGCAAGGCCAATTTTGATGGTATTAAACAGGAACTTTCAAAGGTTGATGGGGGGAGGCTGTTCGCAGGTAAAGGAATGTCTGACAAGTGGGAGCCTTTTAAAAATGAGATAATGAGAGTGCAGGGACAGCATAGTCCTGTTAGTATGAAGGGCAAGGCTGTTAGGAATGGGGACATAAGATGACGAGGGACATTGAAGCACTGGTCAAGAAAAAGGAGGCATATGTCAGGTATAGACAGCTGGGATCAAGCGAATCCCTTGAGGAGTATAGGAGGTGCAGGAGTCCACTTAAGACCGAAATCAGGAGGGAAGAAAGGGAACAAGAGATAACTATAGCAGATCAGGTTAAGGAAAATTAAAAGAGATTGTACAAGTATATTAATGGCAAAAGAGTAACTATAGACAGTATATGGTCCCTTAAATAGCAAAGAGACCATCAATGTATGGAACCATATGCCTATGGGCGAGATCCTAAATTAACATTTGGTGTCAGCATTTAATGTGGAGAGATATGCAAGTGGAAAATTGGGGAAATAAATAGCAATGTCTTTAAAAATTCCATAAAATGCATAAAGGTAGTTAAATCTCCAGGACCTGGTCAAGTGTATTCCAGGACATTCTGGGAAGTTAAAGAAGAAATTGTGGGAACCCGAGCAGAGGTATTTGGATCATGGACAGCCATGGGTAAGGTGTCAGAAGAAAGTACTTTGTGCCATTATTTAAGAAAGGCTGCAAGGAAAAGCCAGGAAATCACAGACTGGTGAACCTGAATTTAATGACCTAAGTTGTTGGAGAGGGTTCCGAGAGACAGGATCTACATGCATTTGGAAAGGCAAGGACTGATTAGGGAAAAAAAGAGTGGTACTGGAAAGCTTCACAGAGCTTATGCTCGAAAGGTCAACTATCCTGCTCCTCAGATGCTGCCTGACTGGCTGTGCTTTTCCAGCACCACACTTTTTGACTCTGATCTCCAGCATCTGCAGTCCTCACATTCACTCCTGATTAGGGATAGACAGTATGGCTCTGTGCATGGGAAACTGTATTTCACAAACTTGATGAGTTTTTTTTGAAGAGGTGACCTAGATGATTGATGAAGGCAGAGTGATAGATGTTGTCTATGTGGATTTTAGCAAGGTCTTCGAAAAGCTTCTGCATGGTAAACTGGTTAGCAAGGTTAGATCACCTGGGAGAGCTAGCTAATTGGATACAAAATCGGTTTGATAGTAGGATATAGAGGATAGTGGCAGAAGGTTGTTGTTCAGACTGGAGGCCTGTGACCGGTGGTGTGTCGCAAGGATCAGTGCTGGGTCCACTGTTGTTTGTCATTTATATAAACTATTTGGATAAGAATATAGGAGACACGGTTGTAAGTTTGTAGATGACACTAAAATTGATGGTATAGTGTACAGTAAAAAAAAAGGTTTTCTAAGAATATAATGGGGTCTTGATCAACTGGGCCAGTGGGCTGAGGAATGGCAGGTGGAGTTAAATGAGATTGAGCAAATTGAGATAAATGCAAGGTTTTGCATTTTGGAAGACAAATCAGAGCAGGACTTACACAGTTGGCGGTAGAGCCCTGGGGAAAGTTGTCAAACAGAGAGACCTATGGCTCTAGGTACATAGTTCTTTGAAAGTGGCATCACAGATAGACAGATGGTGAAGATGATATTTCGGACACTTGTCTTTGTCAGTCAGAGCACTGAGTACAAGAATTGGGGTATCATTTTTATGGCTGTACAGACATTGGAAAAGTCACATTTGGAGTACTGCGTACAATTCTGGTTGCCCTGCAACAGGAAGGACATTATTAAATTGGAAAGGGTGTGATAAAGATTTACAAAGATGCTCTCGAGACTGGAAGGTTTGAGTTTTAAAGAGAGGCTGGACAGGCTGGGACTTTTTCCCGGAAGCATAGAAGGCTGAGGGGTGACCTTATAAAGGTTTATAAAATCATGAAAGGTGTAGATAGGTGAATAGCCTAGTGGATTCAGCACTGATCCTTGTGCCACACCACTGGTCACAGCCCTTCAGACTGAACAACAACCTTCTTTCAACGTCAAAGACCCATCACACCCTGGTAATGATCTCCCACAATCTCTCTCGTCACGCAGAAGATACAGAAGCCTGAACACATGCACCAGCAGATTCAGGAACAGCTTCACCCCGCCCGTTATTAGATTGATGAATGGATTCTCGAGCCTGAAATTATGCTGATCTTGCCAATGTTGATCTTGCCTAGTGCACACCCTGTGCAATGTAATCTCTATGCCTCTACGTCTTCTTGATCCGTGCTTCCTTCCTTACTATGATGTGCCTGTACTGCTCATAAATAAAGCTCTTCACTGTATTTCAGTACGTGTGACAATCAATCAGTCAATCAGTCTTTTCCCCAGGGTAGTGCAGTCCAAAGGTATAGATTTAAGGTGAGAAGGGCAGGTTTTTCAGACATTTGGGTAGTACGTACATGGAATAAGCTGCCAGAGGAAGTGATAGAGGTGATTACAGCATTTAAAAGACATTTGGACAGGTATGAGGACAGGGAAGGTTTAGATGGACAGGAGCCAAATGCAGGCAAATGGGACTAGATCAGTTTAGAAAACATGGTTGACGTGGACGAGTTGGTCTGAAGGGTCTGTTTCCATATTGTATGGCTCTATGACTCTAATTTTAGTGGGTAATCATTATAACCTTTTTGCAGACAACAGATACTGCTAACCTTGCCACTTGCAGTTCTTCCAGATCCACCTTTTGTTTCTTAAGAAAATTGGATTTTATTCTGGTCTTGTCATTTACAAATCCTCAAGACACTTTATCTCCTTATTTGTCTCGTTATTATTGTTTTGTTTACCTTGCATCATCATCCCCTTTTGCCATTAAATCTCTTTTGCTTTCCATCCTGACAGATTTATCCTTTTGTTCTTTCCCTCCTCCTATCCACAACTCCTTTACTGTGCTTCAGTGTTTTTTAAAAAATCTTATTATATCGCTCATGTTTTTCAGTCCTGATGACAAGTCCCACCCTGAAATGCTGGGTAGAATTTTACTGCCTTCTGGAAGCTGGGTGGCAAATGGTGGGGGGGAAACTTGAGTCTATGAAGGCCCCATGAACCCAGAAGTGAACATGGCATGATCTAGAGTCAAGGTGTGGATGGGTGGCTAGGGTGTCAGCATGGACTGGGTTGGAAGACTGTTGTACTGACATTTTTTTCTCCATTTTATAATTTATTCCTAAAATCTGCAATGCTGGACTTTTTACTTCTCTATTTTCCTCAGAACTGTAACTGATGAACCTGTTGCTCGGGACTTTGTACCGAACATGGTGCCATAAGCAGCAACTTAAACAGTTTTCACTGTACTCATTTGAGTACGTGACAATAAATTTAATTCTAGTTCTGAGTTCTAAACTAGATGCCATGACAGCAATGCTGTGTCTGCTGCCTATGTGTCTCCACTGGTATTTTAGCAGCAGGATGCAAGGAGTTGGGTGGACTGCTTGGATCAGTTGAGGGCCTTCCCTGGTCAGATATGAGAACTTAAGGTACTCCTCCTATTGCCACTGTACTTTACCAGTGAAGCAAAGTGTAGATGGCACATGACAATCCTTTACAAACAAACATGTCTTTTTCAGGATCCTGTGCTACTCCTGCCCCATCTTACTTCAGCCCCAAGGTGTTCCCCATACAGTGTTCCTCAATTTATTCTCTTCTCCTACCATCAGGATAGGGTGTGCAGGTTGGGTGGTTGAATAAGGCCACCACCTACACATAAAATTTCACTGATGAGTCAATTTCCCTCTCACAGTTTCTATCCAACTTGCTGAATATTTTCAGCATTTTCTATTTATAATATGATGTAATTTGAGTACTGTAGAATTTAAAACACAAACAGATCAGCCATGAACTTATTAAATGCCAGACAAAGCTTGAGATGTTCTGAATAAGGAACACTGAACCTGAAACTTTGCTTTCTCCCCATTGAAATTGCTGAGACGAAGGCACTTCACTTTCTGAGACTCATTGACAACTTAATCAGGTAATGGAAAAGTATTCAAGGTACCATGGAGAATAGGTCTGTTTTTCATGGGTAAACTAAAATGTAGATAATGAAAAATATATCTCAGTCAGAAGGTTGTAGTTTAAGCCCTGTCCCAGAAAATGACCAAGTAATCTTGCAAATGCCAAAGGCCCGTTGGAAGAGTGGAGCTTCAAGCAAATCATTGAATAGTCAGGCCATTGATGTGTTTGTCAAAAATCCTATGGTATCTTTTGAAGAAGAGCAGGCTAATGTTGTGTGTGCTGACAAACACTCCTTCCTTAACCAACATTTTGTATCTGATTTCAAGCAACTGAAGTTCTTTAGTTGTTTAAAAATCTTTAAATGAGTACTATTGATGCACTATGCAGATAGACCTTATATGGTACCAAGTGATTTTTGTTTTAATTAAAAAACAGGAACTTTATCTTGAAGACAATGAAATTGAAGAGATATCTGAAGTTAGTTTAAATAAGACCACCAATTTGAATGTGATGGTTCTCAGGAATAATAAGCTTGATGAAACCAGGATCGCACCATTTGCTTGGATAAAACTCAAGTGAGTAATTTGGTAATAATTAAATGTTTTCAACTATTAACTGATGTCATAATGTACATATTATAAGCTAACTGTTTCTAACTGTCAAATCTAAATAACTTAATTGATTATAGTTAATATTCAATTATGAACTTGTAATTCTTTTTAAAACTAAGTAAAATAAGTGATACATTCATTTGAAATAAAATCAAGAAATCATATTAATTCTATATAAATGCCAACATGCCTTTCATATTGACATAGTGAAAGACAATTGATCTAATTTAGTTTTTGGTTTGAACAAGTTATAATTTTCTGCATTTTGTAGAAGGGTGTAATGTTTCACAAATTATACTTAATGTGAATAAAAATTCCTGTTTATCATCTAGGAACCTAGAATATCTGGATCTCTCACACAACAAGATAATTCACGTTCCATCATTGCTACCCAAAGGTCTCCTGTATCTTATACTTGTTCATAACCAGATTGAGCGAATTCCAGGCTTTGTATTTGCTCACATGGAACCAGGATTAGAAATTTTGTACCTATCTTTCAACAAATTAACAAGCGATGGAATTGACCCAGTTTCTTTCTTTGGCACCTACAATACTATGAGAGAATTGTTTTTGGATCATAATATGTTGAAAAAAATTCCTATTGGAATTGCTGAAATGAAGGCGCTTCACTTTCTGAGACTCAATGATAACTTAATCAGGTAATGGAAAAGTATTCAAGACATCATTGGTAACAGGTCTGTTTTTCTTGGGTAAACTAAAATGTAGATAATGAAAAATATATCTCAGTCAGAAGATTTCAGTTTAAGCCCTGTCCCAGGAAGTGACCATGTAATTTAGCAAATACCAAAGACCAGTTAGAAAGGTGGAACTTCAAGCAAGTCACAGAATAGTCAGGCTGTTGATGTGTTTGTTAAAGATCCTATGGTAACTTTTCAAGAATAGCAGGTTAATATTGTGTGTGCTGACAAACACTCCCTCCTCAACCAACATCAACAAATTTGAACTTACTTATTTGCCATTTATGTCAGTGCTGCTTTCAGGATCTTATTCTGGCCAAAATATTTGCCATGTCTACTGTTATAAGAACAATTATGGCTGTTCAAATTAATTGCATATTGCTGAAAAGAGAGTCTTGTAGCTGAAACTTTTGACATTGCACTTAAGACCACAGGACATAAGAGCACAAGCAGGCCACTGAGACCATTATGTCTGCTCTGCTATTCAATAAGATCTTGGATGATCTGAAAATTCTCAACACAACTTTCCTGCTTTTGCTCCATAACCCTTGATTCCTTTACTGATTAAAAATTCCTTTATACTTGAATATACTTGATGACCCAGCTTCAACAGGCCACTGGTGAAGACTTTCACAGATTCTTTACATTTAGAGAAGAAATGCCTCTCACCTCTGTCTTAAATGTGTGACCCCTTATTCTGAGATTACACCCTCTGATTGTGACTGTTTCAAAAGGGGAAGCAAGCTTTTTGCATCTATGCTGTTAAGAACCATAAGAATCTTGTATGTTCCAGTAAGGTCACCTCTCATTCTTCTGAGTAGAAGCTCAATCTACTCAACCTCACCTCATAAGACAGTCCCATCATACTCAGTATCAGCCTAGTGAACCTTCTTTGAACTGCCTCCAATGCCAGTAAGTCTTTCCTTCGTTAGTTAGCCCAAAATTGTTCACAGTATTCCAGTTGTGATCTGATTAGTGCCTTGTATGATTTTAGTAAAACTTCCGTCCTTTCATATTTCATTCCCGTTGAAATAAAAGCCAACATTCCATTTGCCTTCCCTATTTCCTGCTGAATTAGGATCCTCGTCTTGTGATTCATGGATGAAGACTCCCAAGACCCTCTTTTCCATTGCTTTCGGCAGTTTTTCTTCACTTAAATAATATTCAGTAACTCTATATCTTCTGCCAAAATGCATAATCTCAGTTTCTCACATCATATTCCATCTGCCAAGTTTTTTTCACACTTCCTTAAATTAGACCAGACATTTTCCAGTCCAGACGTGGTGGCCATAAGCCCATTCATGAGTAAATATAATACAGTGAACAACGGTCTGATTGGGATCATCATTATCCTACAGGATAGATTTGATGTGCCCCATTTTGGCCTGAGTTTGCATGGTGAGCTAATGGATTGGAGCCCAAATTACAAGATAACCGATTTAGCTGGTCTTATAGAGCTATAAGAATCCAACATGTAACTGATTTGTAAAGGTACATTTCAGCATGCCAGAAGTAGAGAACACATTTGCAGATTTCTCAACCAGTACATTGACAAAATAGAGCTCTTAAGAGTATTGCATTTCAAAGTTGAATTTGAGCATGGGTTGTATTGCATTAAGTGCTTAAGAAAAATTCTGATGTGCACGTATAGCTTCAATTATAGTATACATATCATCTATACATCAGAAATATGCTGGAAGTAGAAGGATCAGGGTAATTCATCAAAGGTAACTTTCTCATGGAAACTGAGAAAAATGTTCGTGACAGCTGGGCCGAGACAGCATTCCTTGCAACAGTATGTATTTGTGCATGAATGGCGTCTGTGCAAGTTGCTAAGTTCTTAATTTTAACAAATGAATCCATAAATTGAGAGCATGAAAAAATTGCCATGATGCATTAATGTAGCATAAATATCTACAGGTTCCTTGAGAGGCACATTCATGAAAATGCAATGTTGAACAAGGATATTGATGTAGCTCAAAACAATCAACAGATGTGAAGTTATTTTGGACACATGAGAGAAATGTGGTGTTACTGGATTTCAAGACTGCACCATCCCCCTTTCCCCCTTATGTCATGTTAAAGCATCTATATTAATACATCTTTACAATACATTCCAACATGTAATAGCAATCAAGTTTTAGAAAATGTATACATAGGTATTTTGGACAGGGCATACATTAGTTGAGTTGCATTATTCTAAGACTTAGGTCTTCTCTTTGCATTGTTTTATTTTGCTTCCAATAAGAATGGACCTCTGGAAGTCTTGAACTGGATTTCTGAACAGTCTCTGTGCTTGCCTTTTGAGATAGCACAACAGAGTCATAGAGTCATACAGCACAGAAACATACTCTTCAGTGACAGAGTCCCAAACCAACTCACATCTGATCACAAGATAATTTAAATCCAAAAAATGAGTTGTGTATTAAAGTGTTGATTGAACTAAAGGAGATTTTTGAAAATATACTCTAATGCAATTTTTTTTAAACTAGAAATGTTCCACCGGAATCCATCTGCATAATGGATGATCAAGATGACTCAAAAATTCGAACACTTCATCTCGAAAACAATTATATAAACACACGGAGAATCCCACCAACTGCCTTTTGTTGTATAGAAAAATACTCAAGTGTGATCTTGACACCACAAAAGGTCAAAAAATAACTATTCTAGGTGTGAAAGTCATTTTTATCCATATATGTTTTGAAGCAAAAATTGTGTATGACATGCGGCTTAAATGTTCTTGTTTAACTGCACTTCTGTCAAAGCAGAATAATGAGTCCCCATCGAGCGATAAGAAATGTACACTAAACCTACACCTAGTTCATGGTTTTTATGTCAATAATTGCCTATGCATCTTCCATAAGCGAAGGATAGGTGGACATGTAATAAATCACTTTTGTTAGTCATTAAATGTAATAATTTATTGGATATTACTTGGAAGTTAAAAGATGTTGCTGACTCTGCCTTGTATGGCCACATGAAACTACCCATTCAACAAATATTTACAAGTTTTATAAACAAGTCGAGTAGAATGCCATTAATTTAAATAAGTCAGGAACAAACATGTTTAGAATTAACAATTTGTTTGGTCTGGAAAATCATTACTTAGATTTGAATTACCAAATACAAATGGGTTAAAAGTATCATGGTGGAATACTGTGAGAATCCATTTAAGGACTGAGAATTGATTTTTACATAAAGTAGTGTCGTAGTGCAAAAGAACAACAGCATATATGTCAAACACTAAAATGAAACAAAGAACTGCAGATTCTAGAAACCTGAAACAAATATACAGGTTGCTAAAGAAGGATATGTTTTACAAAGAAAGGCTGAGCAAGTCATGTAACTATAATTTAGAAAAATGAGAAGTGACAACAGGGAAGATTCTGAGCAGAATTGACCAGGTAGATACTAAAAGGATGTTTACTCATGTGGGGTGTCTAAAATTAAGGAGTACAGTTTGAGGATAAAGGGTATCCCATTTAAACAAAGATATGGGCTAGAATTTTCCACTTTGCAGTTGAAGTATGGAGATAGGCATCATTATGAGTGGGACATGCACATTACCACTAATGAGACGGCCTGTTTGATCCAGTGCCTAAATAGTCCAGCACTTAAATAGTCACCTGAAAAGCCTTTTGGTGCATTCCCTCCTGTGACAAAGATATCATGCCTGCTTCAGGCTGTCAGCCAAAAAGCAGCCACTTTTAGCAGCATCATTGTTTTGGAGGCCAAGTGTGCAGCAATACTGAAGTCTTGGAACAGTGGAAAAGACAGTGACATTTTCAGGGAGAGAATCGAGGGGTGGGAGTCATGTGGAGCGGATGTTCAGGGAGACAAACAAGGGCAGGGTTTGACAATCAGCATCACTTCTCTACCCCTCCATCTCTGCTTCTGATCACCATGATAACAAAATGAAAACCTGCAATTGTTGGAAATCTGAAAGAAAAACAAATTGCTGTAGAAACTCAGCAGGTCCAGCAGCATTTGTGGAGAGAAGACAGACTTAACATTTTGGATCCAGGGACCCTTAGAGAGTCATAGAGACATAGAGATATACAGCACAGAAACAGACTCTCCGGTCCAATTTGTCCATGCCGACCAGATACCCCAACCCAATCTAATCCCACCTGCCAGCACATGGCCCATATCCCTCTAAACTCTTCCTATTCATATACCCACCCAGATCCCTTTTAAAAGTTGCAATTGTACTAGCCTCCACCATTCTCTCTGGCAGCTCATTCTATACACGTAGCACTCTCTACTCGAAAAAGTTGACCCTTAGGTCTCTTTTATATCTTTCCCCTCTCACCCTAAACCTATGCCCTCTAGTTCTGGATTCCCCTACCCTAGGGACAGACTTTGTCTATTTATCCTATCCCTGCTCCTCATGATTTTATAAACCTCTCTGAGGTCACCCCTCAGCCTCCGATGCTCCAGGGAAAACAGCCCTAGGCTATTCAACCTCTCCTGATAGCTCAAATCCTCCAAACCTGGCAGCATTCTTGTAAGTCTTTTCTGAACCCTTTCAAGTTTCACAACATCATTCCAATAGGAAGGAGACCAGAACTGCACACAATATTCCAAAAGTACAGCTGCAACATGACTTCCCAAATCCTATTGTCAATGCTCTGACCAACAAAGGAAAGCATACCAAAAGCTGCCTTCACTATCCTATTTAGCTGTGACACTATTTTCAAGGAGCTATGAACCTGCACTCCAAGGTCTCTTTGTTCAGCAACACTCCCTTGGCCCTTACCATTAATTGTATAAGTCCTGCTAAGATTTGCTTTCCCAAAATCCAATGCCTTTCAGTTATCTAAATTAAACTCCACTTGCCACTCCTCAGCCCATTGGCCATCTGATCAAGTTCTCATTGTAATCTGAGGGAACCTTTTTTGTTGTCCACTACACCTGCAATTTTGGTGTCATCTGCAAACTTACTAATTATACCTCTTACGCTCACATCAAAATCATTTATATAAATGTCGAAAAGTAGTGGACCCAGCACTGATCTTTGGGTCACAGGCCTCCAATCTGAAAAACATCCCTTCAGCACCATCCTCTGTCTTCTACCTTCAAGCCAGTTCTGGCTAGTTCTCCCTGTATTCCATGAGATCCAACCTTGCTAACTAATCTCCCATAGGGAACCTTGTCGAAAGCCTTACTGAAGTCCATTTGATCACATCTACTGCTCTGCCCTCATCAATCCTCTTTGTTACTTCCTCAAAAAACTCAATCAAGTTTGTGAGACATGATTTCCCACGCACAAAGCCATGTTGATTATCCCTAATCAGTCCTTGCCTTTCCAAATACATATACATCCTGTCCCTCAGGATTCCCTCCAACAACTTGCTGACCACTGACGTTAGGCTCACTGGTCTTGTCCTTACCAACTTTCTTAAACAGTGGCACCACGTTAGTCAACCTCCAGTCTTACAGCACCTCACTTTTGACTACTGATGATACAAATATCTCAGCAATGGGCCCAGCAATCACTTTTCTAGCTTCCCACAGAGTTCTCGGGTACATCTAATCAGGGAGGAGAAAGTGAGGACTGCAGATGCTGGATATCAGAGCTTAAAAATGTGTTGCTGGAAAAGCGCAGCAGGTCAGGCAGCATCAAAGGAACAGGATTCCTGAAGAAGGGCTTATGCCGATTCTCATATTCCTTTGATGCTGCCTGACCTGCTGCGCTTTTCCAGCAACACATTTTTAAGCTCTACATCTGATCAGGTCCTGGGGATTAATCCACTTTTATGCATTTCAAGACATCCAGCACTTCCTCCTCTGTAATATGGACATTCTCAAGATGTCACCATCTACTTCTCTACATTCCATAGCTGACATGTCCTTCTCCACAGTAAACACTGTTGTAAAATACTGTTTAGTATCTCCCCTATCTCCTCTGGCTCCACACAAAGGCTGCCTTGCTGATCTTTGAGGGGCCCTATTCTCTCCCTAGTTATCCTTTTCTCCTTAATATATTTGTAAAAGCCCTTTGGATTCTCCTTAACCCTATTTGCCAAAGCTCTCTCATGTCCCCTTTTCACCCTCCTAATTTCCCTCTTAAGTATACTCCTACTGCCTTTATACTCTTCTAAGGATCCACTCGATCTCTCCTGTCTATACCTGACATATGCTTCCTTCTCTTTTAATTTCTTTAGTCATCCAGCATTCCCTACACCTACCAAACTTTCCCTTCACCCTAACAGGGAGTCTTGTCTCTGGACTATTGTTAACTCATTTCTGGAGGCTTCCCATTTTCCAGCCATCCCTTTACCTGCGAACAATCGGCTTTTGAAAGTTCTTGCCTAATACCGTCAAAATTGGCCTTCTTCCAATTTAGAACTTCAACTTTTAGATCTCGTCTATCCTTTTCCATCATTATTTAAAAACTAATAGAATTATGGTCGCTGGCCCCAAAGTGGGGGCACTGACACCTCAGTCACCTGCCCTGTCTTATTTCCCAATAGTAGGTCAAGTTTTACATCTTCTTTTGGTGGTACATCCACCTACTGAATTAGAAAATTTTTTTTTACACACTTAACAAATTTCTCTCCATCTAAACCCTTAAAACTATGGCAGTCCCAGTCTATTATTCTTACAGATAACTGAGATCTCCTTACAAATTTGTTTCTCAATTTCCTGCTGACTATTAGGGGGTTCTATAATGCAATCCCAAGAAAGTGATCAGCCCTTTCTTATTTCTCAGTTCCACCCAAATAACTTCCCGGAATATCCTCCCTCAGTACAGCTGTAATGCTATCCCTTATCAAAAGCACCATTCCCCTTCCTCTCTTGCCTCCTTTTCTGTCCTTCCTGTAGCATTTATATCCTGGAAAACCAAGCTGCCAGACCTGTCCATCCCTGAGCCACGTTTCTGTAATTGCTATGATATCCCAGTCCCATGTTCCTAACCATGCCATGAGTTCATCTGCCTTCCCCGTTAGGCCCCTTGCATTGAAATAAATGCAATTTAATTTATCAATCCTACCTTGTTCTCTGCTTTGTCCCTGCCTGCCCTGACTGTTTGACTCGCTTCTTTTCTCAACTGTACCAGTCTCAGATTGATCTCTTTCCTCACTATCTCCATGGGTCCCGCCCACTCCCCCCCACCCCCAACCTTACAAGTTTAAATTCTCCTGAGCAGCTTGAGCAAGTCTCCCTGCCTGTATATTAGTCCCCTTCCAATTCAGGTGCAATCTATCCTTCTTGTATAGGTCACTTCTTCCCCAGAAGAGATTCCAATGGTCCAAAAATGCGAATCCTTCTCCCATACACCAGCTCCTTAGCCATGCATTTATCTGCTCTCTCCTCCTATTCCTACCCTCACTAGCTAGATATTACTACCCTCGAGGAGCTCGTTTAAAATTCCCGCCTAACTTTCTATATTCTCCCTTTAGAATCTCATCCTTTTCCCTTCCTATGTTGTTAGTTCCAATGTGTACAACGACTTCCTGTTGGTCTCTCTGCCTCCTTTGAGAACATTCTGCACCTTCTCTAAGACATCCTTGAACTTGGCACCAGGGAAGCAACAACACACCATTCTGATTTTTCGCTGCTGGCCACAGCAACATTTTTCTGTACCTCGGACTAGAGAGTTCCCGAACACAATTGATCTCTTGGAACTCGACGCACCCCTCATTGCATTAGAGCCAGTCCCGGTACCAGAAATTTGGCTGTTCATGCTACATACCACAGAGAATCCACCAACCCCTACATTTTCCAAAACAGCATACCTTTTTGAAATGGGGATAGTCACAAAAGACTCCTGCACTACCTGATAGGATTAGCAACCAATGTCATTTATTGCAGATATAATTCTCAGTAACACATAACCTCTCCCTAAACTCCCACACCTGACAAGAAGAGCACCCCCCCCCATTTATCTCTCCACCCTGGAGGCTCCCTGCCTCCATTCCCGATGAAGGGTTTTTGCCCAAAACATCGATTTTCCTGCTCTTCGGATGCTGCCTGGCCTGCTGCGTTTTTTCAGCACCACTATAATCTAGACTCTGGTTTCCAGCATCTGCAGTCCTCACTTTTGCCAAGAAGAGCATATCACCCTACTATAGGCCATTTTTGCTTCTTCCAATCTACAGACCCAGAAAATAGCACCGTGTTATTGCTCTACAAAACACTGTTCCAAGCTAACTTAATACTTATGGCTTATATTTTTAAGTTTAATCAAGAAATATATCTCAATAAAGCATATAATCAAGAAAGAATACACTCTACTCACTAGTGTGGATTTACAGCAAGGCTATACTTAAAACTACTCACTTACCTGTTTCTATGCTGTGACCTCTCCCAAACAGGTTCCTCCAAGATTAGTTGTGAAGTTCACTGTTTGTTAATTTTCCTAGATACACTACAATGTCCAGCGATAAATTAATTCAACAGCAAATGCAGTAACTGCACTGGTTCACTGCTGTGTCAGTTAGCAGTGTAGGTTTCTTTCTCTCTCTCTCTCTCTCTCTCCCCCCTGTATTGACCTGAAAATGTGCTGCCTTTGTCTGTCCCTCTCCCTTTGAAAAGTGCCGTTATTTTGAATCTTTTTTCTCCTAAGTTTCAAAACAATGCAATAGCATATAAAACAGTAACTGTTGCTCCTGGAATTCGAGGAAATCAACTCCAACCCCTAAAATCCCTCAAAAAAGGAGCATCCTGTTCCAGCCAGAAATTTTTCCTGTCATCCATCTTGGATTACCCAGAATCCGTCTTCTTTGATAAGAATGAAGTTCTCAGTCAAGGCGCCAAAAGCTTCATGTACTTTAAACTAGTGTGTGAAAAATAATCAGTATGTTCATTGCTTGAAACAATTATATGTAAATTATGTCTTGAAGTATCTTGAAATCATGCCAAAGATAAACCAAAATGCAATTTTAAAATTTATTGCATTTTTGCATACATATGCAGTACTAATGATAATAAATCCCAAATAGAAGAAGAGAATAGGGATCAATGGGAATTCTTCAAGATGGAAATTTGTAACCAGATGGCACAAGGATCAGTCTGAACACCTCAATTAGATACTATCAATATTAATGACATGGAGGAGGGGACAGAGTGTATCCAAATTTGTTAACTACACTAAAATAGGTGGGAGAGCATGTTGGATGAGGACATAAGGCAATAAAATGTAGGAGCAGAATTAGGCCATTTGCCCACTGAGTCTGTTCTGCCATTCAATCATGGCTGATATATTTGTAACCCCACTCTCCAGCGTTCTTCCCGTAACGTTTGATTCCCTTAACACTCAAGAACCTATTTCTCTGTCTCAATTACAATCAATGACTTTACAAGCAATAAGCTCAACAGATTATCGCTGGCTGACGAAATTCCTAATGAGCTCAGTGGTGTCCCTAAATTCTTTTAAGGTGTGTCCTCAGGCCTTAGTCTCAACCTGCTAGTGGAAACATCTTCTCCAAATCCACTCTATCCAAGCCTATCAGTATTCTGTGAATATTAATTAAATCCCCCCTCATCCTTCTAAACTCCATGGAGCACAGACCCAAAATCCTCAGCTATTCCTCATATGACAAGCCTTTCATTCCTGGAATCATTCTTGTAAACCTTCAAGGCTCTCTGCAACACCAGCACATCCTTCTTGTATACAGGCACAAAACTGCTCAAATATTCTCTCAAGGAAATCTCGACTGGTTGAGTGAGTGGGCAAAAATTTGTTAGATGGAGTTTTATGTAGCAAAGTGCAAGGTATTTGGTACTGTAGTGATTGAAACAAGGTCAGCCAGCTCGATCTCAGAATGAGTTCCCTGATTATTCTGGTCCAGTCAGGGAGCTCTAGCTTCCATAAAAAGGTTGAGTGTCAGAGGTATGGACACTCTGTACTTGACTCTGTATGAGGCAGCATTATAGTCAAGGACTGTTCATGTTTAAACAAAGGGTGATTTGGTGATGAGATGCCGGCCTCTATGGATCTACTTCAGTGGAGACGAGAGTAAACCACAGTTTTGAAAAAACTCGCTCACAGTAGTAGTCTTTGAGTTGGGGTAAGCATTTCTTACATTATTTGTTTGTTTGGGAAGTTTGATTCATTCAACCCTGCCATCGAGCAATGGGCATAGTATGTAGACAAAATGGGTTATTGGGACATTGTGGCAGACAACAATGAGCAATTCTCCTGACAGCATGTGAAGCTGCAGCTTTTTCTCTCATTCGGAGCCTAACTTTCCCTAAGGCATCAGATACTAAAGGCTTTCAAGAATTGGTTTATATAGTTAAGGAATATTACGATCCCAAGCCTCCTTTAATTCGAAGATGCTATAGTTTTTACGTGGCAATTCAAGAACCGGGGAATCTGCATCAGGGTGTTTGAGTAGGTTATGACAACTACAGAGGCCTGTCAATTTGCTTTAATCTTTAATGAGATGCTTAGAGACTATTTGTTATACGGGACTAATGATGCAATTATGCAAGAACCCCTGCTAGCTGAAGCTCAACTGGACTTCAAGCAGGCACTACAACTGGCAGTATCATTGGAAAATGTGGCAAATGGAGTATACGAATTGTAAGATATTCTGATGGAAATGGACATTCCTGCCAGTCTGATGGAGCTTGAGTGCAAGCAATTGCACAGCCTCATTCAGTCCCTGTTCAGCCATTGTAGCTGTTGCCAGTATGCGGATTCGAAACAGCAAAGGAGTCCTACTAGACCTAAATTGAGTGAGATAACTCATAGGCCAATATCTAGGAGGGTTCATACCCTGGGAAGTTCACCTACATCTGGTTTGGAACAGTTAAATTGCTTAGCAACATTAAAATCAATATCAATCAAGGTAAGCTTCTGGTTAAATCGTCATCTGGTTCTAATGGAGGTTGATACTGATGCAGCCATATCAGTGGTTGCAGAATCAGTTTTTAATAACATTTGCAATGCAAAGCTTTTAACTTTGTGCAAGACCTCAGCTAAGCTAAGAACCTATACCATGTAAATAATACAGATTATGGGTACAATGTCTGTTCTGGTCTCTTGAAAAGCAGCTGGTTTAGTTACCAGTGATTGTGGTAAAAGGCTTAGGCCAAAGTTAATAGGGGCAAAACTGTTTGCAGAGGGTGACCTAGCTTGACTCAACATGTCTGAATTAGAAAATGGCTGCCTGAGTGAAATCCTAATTAAATACCCAGAACTCTTCCAGGAGGGTCTAGGGTCTATCAGAGCGGCCAGGGCCACCTTGCATATTGAATAGGAAGCCATTAGACCTGCCCAATTCCTTTTGCCTTACTGGCAAAAGTCGAGGTAGAAATAAGAAGTTTGGAAAGTGAAGGAATCATCAAACCCAGTCCAATCTGCAGAATGGATAGCACCAATTGTAACAATTTTGAAGCCAAAGGGTCAGATAGCCTTTGTGGGGATTTCAAACAAATGGTAAACCATTTTTGAAGCTGAATAAATATCCAATCCAATGGATAGAAGATTTATACACAAAGCTGGCCCCTGCTTCACAAAAGTGGACATTAGCCACACTTACTTGCAATTGCATTTAGTCCAGGATTCCCAGAAGTCTGCTGTAATTAATACTCATAAGGGCTTGTATGAGACTGCCATTCAGGGTATCGACAGCCTGTTCGATTTTTCAGTGGTCAATGAAGAACATTTTTCAAGATCCACATCATGTTTAAAAGGAGTTTAATTTAGATAAATGTGAGGTGCTGCATTTTAGAAAGGCAAATCAGGGCAGGACTTATACACTTGATGGTAAGGTTCGAGGGAGTGTTGCTGAACAAAGAGACCTTGGAGTGCAGGTTCATAGTTCCTTGAAAGTGGAGTCTCAGACAAGAACTCCCCACCTACGTTCGGGATCACAACCCCGCACCTCCCGCTTCTACCTCCTGCCCAAAATCCACAAACCTGACTGCCCCGGCCGACCCATTGTCTCCGCCTGCTCCTGCCCCACCGAACTCATCTCCGCATACCTTGACACCGTCCTGTCCCCCTTAGTCCAAGAACTCCCCACCTACGTTCGGGACACCACCCATGCCATCCACCTGCTCCATGATTTTCGCTTCCCCGGTCACCAACGCCTTATTTTCACCATGGACATCCAGTCCCTGTACACCTCCATCCCCCATCACGAAGGACTCAAAGCCCTCCGCTTCTTCCTTTCCCGCCATACCAACCAGTACCCTTCCACTAGGTGAGGACCAGTGGGGTTCTGTCCTGGTGGCGGTTGGAGGGGCGGGGCTCAAGGGCGGAGGAGCGGGAAGTGGAGGAGATGCTGTGGAGGGCATTGTCGACCACGTTGGGGGGGAAATTGCGGTCCTTGAAGAAGGAGGCCATCTGTGTTGTACGTATTTTGAACTGGTCCTCCTGGGAGCAGATGCGGCGGAGACGAAGTAATTGGGAGAATGGGATGGCGTTTTTATAGGGGGCAGGATGGGAGGAGGTGTAGTCCAGGTAGCTGTGGGAGTCGGTCGGTTTGTAGTAGATGTCCGTGTTGATTCGGTCGCCTGAGATGGAAATAGAAAGGTCGAGGAAGGGGAGGGATGAATCTGAGACTGTCCAGGAGACTCACCGCATCTCTTCCACTTCCCGCTCCTCCGCCCTTGGGCCCCGCCCCTCCACCCGCCACCCGGACAGAACCCCACTGGTCCTCACCTACCACCCCACCAATCTCCATGTAAAGCGCATCATCCGCCGTCATTTCC
Organism: Chiloscyllium plagiosum; assembly: GCF_004010195.1. Taxonomy (NCBI): domain Eukaryota; kingdom Metazoa; phylum Chordata; class Chondrichthyes; order Orectolobiformes; family Hemiscylliidae; genus Chiloscyllium; species Chiloscyllium plagiosum. The sequence goes on from NC_057727.1 coordinate 19,720,345, forward strand.
GCTACCTCCAAACGGACCCCACCACCAAGGATATATTTCCCTCCCCTCCCCTATCAGCATTCCGTAAAGACCACTCCCTCTGTGACTCCCTCGTCAGATCCACACCCCCCACCAACCCAACCTCCACTCCCGGCACCTTCCCCTGCAACCGCAGGAGGTGCAAGACTTGCGCCCATTTTAGAAAGGCAAATCAGGGCAGGACTTATACACTTAATGGTAAGGTTCGAGGGAGTGTTGCTGAACAAAGAGACCTTGGAGTGCAGGTTCATAGCTCCTTGAAAGCAGAGCCACAGGTAGATAGGATAGTGAAGAAGGCATTTGGTATGTCTGAGGATGATATCCAAGTTCTCTAAATGCTCCTTATTAGTTTTCCGTGTTATTACAATGTCATCTAGGTGAATTGTCATGATTTGGAGGTGCTGGTGTTAGACTGGGGTGTACAAAGTTAAAAATCACACAACACTGGGTTATAGTCCAATAGGTTTATTTGGAAGCACTAGCTTTTAGAGCACTGCTCCTTCAACAAGTGGTTGTGGTGAAGGAGCAGCACTCCGAAAGTTAATGCTTCCAAATAAACCTGTTGGACTATAACCTGGTGTTGTGTGATTTTTCACTCGGTCAGTCGTGACATAGAGTCAGAGAGATGTACAGCACAAAAACAGACCCTTCAGTCGAACTCGTCCATACCAACCAGATAAACTAAGTTAATCTAGTCCCATTTACCAGCATTTGGCCCTTATCCCTCTAACCTTTCTATTTATATACTCATCCAGATGCCTTTTTAATGTTGCAATTACACCAGACTCCACCACTTCCTCTGGCAGCTCATTCCATACACACGTCACCCTCTGTGTGAAAAAGTTGCCCTTTCGGTCCCTTTTACATATTTCCCCTCTCACCCTAAAGATATGCCCTCTAGTTCTGGACTCCCCCACCCCAGGAAAAAGACCTTGTCTGTTTATCCTATCCATGCCCCTCATGACTTGATGCACCTCTATAACCTCAGCTTCCAACGCTCCAGGGAAAACGTCCTCAGCCTATTCAGCCTCTCCCTATAGCTCAAGTCCGCCAGCCTTGGCAACATCCTTGTAAATCTTTTCTGACAACATTCTTCCAAAAGGAGGAAGCTCAGAATTGCGCACAATGTTCCAAATGTTGCTAACCATATGTCCCATACAGCTGCAATATGATGTCCCAACTCCTATATTCAATGTTATGACCCTAATAAAAGAAAATGTACTAAACGCCTTCTTCACTGTCCTATCTATCTGAGAGGAGAAAGTGAGGTCTGCAGATGTTGGAGATCAGAGCTGGAAATGTGTTGCTGGAAAAGCGCAGCAGGCCAGGCAGCATCCAGGGAACAGGAGAATCGACGTTTCGGGCATAAGCCCTTCTTCAGGAATGAGGAAAGTTTGTCCAGCAGGCTAAGATAAAAGGTAGGGAGGAGGGACTTGGGGGAGGGGCGTCGGAAATGTGATAGGTGGAAAGAGGTCAAGGTGAGGGTGATAGGTCAGACTGGGGTGGGGGCGACACACACACACACAGCGAGGGAGGGACACACACACACAGCGTGGGAGGG
>NC_057727.1:19722195-19731682 GCF_004010195.1 Chiloscyllium plagiosum
GAGGGAGTCACGGTGGGAGTGGTCTTTACGGAATGCAGTGCTCTAAAAGCTAGTGCTTCCAAATAAACCTATTGGACTATAACCCAGTGTTGTGTGATTTTTAACTTTGTACACCCCAGTCTAACACCAGCACCTCCAAATCATGACAATTCACCTAGATGACATTGTAATAACACGGAAAACTAATAAGGAGCATTTAGAGAACTTGGATATTATCCTCAGACATTTTTCCAAGGCAGGTGTATGAAGGGAAACATTCCAGGCCACCCCCCAACAAGGTGATCAATCGGGCTACACACACACACACACACCCCACAGTGCTTGGACTGGTAAAGTTTTCTGTAAGTTCATATACAACCTGGCATCCATCCTGGTACTTTTTTTTCATTTATAGGAGTGTGTGTTTAATGAATGGCCCATCTGTTACTGGCAGCTTCCCATCCTATCAAAATTGAAACGATCTCCTAAAGCATCTGTATCATGTATTAATTTCTTCCAGACATTAACATGACATAAATAATTATAAATTAATATTTCTGTTCATCTTTCCTATTCCTACAGAACCCATGATGGGACTCCAGTAAGAAACCTGACTGTCCTCTTGTAGAGGACAGTAAGAAACCAGTAAGAAACCTGACTGTCTACCAAGATCCCAGAGACAAGTGTCGTATAGGTGCTTGCCTACGTATGCCAGAACCAAACTGGCAGCCATCAGAACCTTTATGTCTTTCAACGACAAACAATTCTTGGCCAAAATGTTTTTTCTCAAAATGAACCTCTGCCTGATATGTGTACATACACATGTGTGTATAGGCACTTGTGTCTGCGTGATTTGGTTTATTTGGAGGGGTAGACATTTATATTTCCGTACTAAAATTTGCGTGCATCAATCAGCATTGTATCTTCATGGAGCAAGTTCTAGTTTATAGTAAACCAATAATTTTGTGCAAATAAAGAAACACAGTTAATGGATCTTTTTAAGACCATAAGACATAGGAGAGGAAGTAAAGCCATTCAGCCCATCGAGTCCATTTCTCCATTTAATCATGGCTGATGGGCATTTCAACTCCACTTACCCACACTCTCCCCGTAGCCCTTAATTCCTTGCAAGATCAAGAATTTATCAATCTCTGCCCTGAAGATATTTAACGTCCCGGTCTCCACTGCACTCCATGGCAGACCCACATGCCCACCACTCTCTGGCTGAGGAAATGTCTCCTCATTTCCGTTCTAAATTGACCCCTCTAATTCTAAGGCTGTGCCTACGGGTCCTAGTCTCCCCGCCTAACGGAAACAACTTCCCAGCGTCCACTCTTTCCAAGCCATGCATTCTTTCGTAAGTTTCTATTAGATCTCCCCTAACCTTCTAAACTCTAATTAATACAATACCAGGATCCTCAGCCGTTCATTGTATGTTAGGCCTACCATTCCAGGGATCATCCATGTAAACCTCCGCGACACGTTCCAGTGCCAGTACGTCCTTCCTGAGGTGTGGGGCCCAAAATTGGACACTGTATTCTAAATGGGGCCTAACTAGAACTTCTATAAAGTCTCTGAAGCACATCGCTGTTTTTATATTCCACCCCTCTTGAGACAAATGACAACATTACATTTGCTTTCTTAATCATGGACTGAACCTGCAAGTCAACCTTTAGAGAATCCTGGACGAGCATTCCCAGATCCCTTTGTACTTCGGTTTAATGAATTTTCTCACCGTTTAGAAAATAGTCCATGCCTGTATTCTTTGTTCCAAAATGCAAGACCTCGCATTTGCTCACGTTGAATTTCATCAGCCATTTCCTGGACCACTCTCCAAAACTGTCTAAATCTTTCTGCAGCTTCACCACCTCTTCAGTACTACCTGCCTAGAAGTGGGTACTGCAGATGCTGGAAATTAGAGTCAAGATTAGATAGTACTACCTGCCTGTCCACCTAACTTTGCAGCATCCGCAAACTTCGCCAGAATGCCCCCAGTCCCTACATCCAGATTATTAATATATAAAGTGAACAGCTGCAGCCCAACACTGAACCCTGTGGTACACCACGGCTGCCATTCTGAAAACTAACCTTTTATCCCAACTCTCTGCCTTCTGTCAGGCATCCAATCCTCAATCCATGCCAGTAGCCCACCTCAAACACCATTGGTTCTCACCTTACTCAGCAGCCTCCCATGAGGCACCTTATCAAAAGCTTTTTGGAAGTCTAGATAGATACCATCCACTGGGTTTCCTGGTCTAACCTACTTGTTACCTCTTCAAAGAATTCTAACAGGCTTGTCAGGCTCGACTTTCCCTTACTAAATCCATGCTGACTTGTTCAAATCTGACCCTGCACTTTCAAGAACTTAGAAATCTCATCCTTAATGGTGGATTCTAGAATTTTACCTACAACCGAGGTTAGGCTAATCGACCTATAATTTTACATCTATTGTCTTGATACTTTCTTGAACAAGGGGTTTACAAAAGCAATTTTCCAAACATCTGGGATTTTCCCTGACTCCAGTGACTTTGAAAGACCACAACCAATGCCTCTGCTATTTCCTCAGCCACCTCCATCAGAACTCTAGGATGTAGCCCATCGGGGCCAGGAGATTTATCAATTTTTAGACCTTTTAGCTTTTTGAGCACTTTCTCTTTTGTAATGGCTACCATACTCAACTCTGCCCCTGACTCTCCTTAATTGTTGGGATATTACTCATGCCTTCCACTGTGAAGACTGATGCAAAGTACTTATTAAGTTCTTCAGCTATTTCCTTATCTCCTATCATTAGCCTTCCTGCATCAATTTGGGACAGTCCAATGTCTACTTTTGCCTCTCGTTTGTTTCTTATGTATTGAAAGAAACTTTTACTACCATTTCTAATATTACTGGCCGGCTTACCTTCATATTTGATCTTCTCCTTCCTCATTTCTCTCTGTGTTATATTCTGTTTTTGTAGTCTTCCAAATCTTGTGATTTCCCAGTGCTCTTGGCCACTTTATAGGCTCTCTCTTTTTCTTTGATAAATTTCCTGACTTTCTTTGTCAGCCATGGCTGTCCAATTCCCCCCACCCCCGGATAATCTTTCTTTTATTTGGGATTAACTTCTATACTGTGTCCTCAATTACACCCAGAAATTCCTGCCATTGTTGCTCTACTGTCTTCCCCACTAGGCTCTGCTTCCAGTCAATTTTCATCAGTTCTTCTCTCACACCCCTGTAATTACCTTTCTTTCACTGTAACACCATTATAACCCATTTTGCCTTCTCTCTTTCAAACTGAGGACTGACCTCTACCATATTACGTTTGCTGCGTCCTAAGTGTTCCCTTACTTTAAGATCTTTTATAAAGTCTGTGTTGATATAAAGTCTGGCTCATTACATAGCACTAAGTCCAGAATAGCCTGCTCCCTTGTGGGCTCCATCACGAGCTGTTCTAACAAACCATCTTGTAAGCATTCCATGAATTCCCTTTCTTTGGATACCCTGGCAACATTATTCACCCAATCCACCTGCATATTGAAGACCCCATGATCACGGTGAATTTGCCTTATTGACATGCTTTGTCTATTTCCCGGTACATCTTGCACTCCTGGTCCTGACCACTGTTATGAGGTCTGTATGTAACTCCCATTATGGTTTTTTTGCTTTTGTGGTTCTGTAACTCCCCCCCACACAGACTCCACATCATCTAACTCTCTGTCATTCAGTGCCATAGATTTAATTTCATTCTTAACCTAACAAGGCAACTCTGTCCCTCTGCCTATCTCCTTGTTTTTTCGAGAAGTTGTAAATCCTTGAATGTTTAACTGCCAGTCCTGAACCCCTTGCAACCACGTCTCTGTGATGCCTACCACATCATAATCATTCACAATTTGTGCCGTTAATTCATCTACTTTGTTGTGAGTACTATGAGCATTCACGTAAAGCGCCTTAATGCTAATTTTCTCATCCTCATGACTTCCAACATCTCTAGTAATATGTCCTAAGATATCCAACCTTTTTGCTTCATTCCTAGTCTGCCTTGAACTTAAATCCTGCACACACGCTAACCTGCTGCTTATCTTTCTCCTTGCCTCCATACTCCCTGTTGATTTCACTTTCCCTTCCCCCCCCGCCTCACAAGTTTAAAGTCCGAATGACCACCCTATTTATCCCTTTCATTAGAACACTGGTTCCAGATCGGTTCAGGTGGAGACGGTCCCATCGGTACAGATCACCCCGGTTCCAAAACTGATTCCAATGTCCCATGAAATGGAATCCCTTTTTCCTACACCAATCTCTTAGCCATGTGTTTACTTTCATAATTTTCTTATCCCTATGCCAATTAGCATGTAATTCGCATAGGGATAAGAAATCAGTAATCCAAAGATTATGACCCTTGAGGACCTGTTCTTCAATTTCCTTCCCAGTGCTTGATAATTCCCAAATGATCCTCCTTCCTAGCCTTGCCTATGTTGTTAGTGCCAACGTGAACCACAACAACTGGATCTTCTCACTCCCGCTCCAATATTCTTTCAAGCTGGTCGGAGATGTCCTGCACCCTGGCACTGGGCAGGCAACACACCATGCGGGATTTCTGATCCAGCTCGCAAAGGATACTATCTGTCCCCCTAATTATAGAATCCCTATAACAATTACTTGTCTTTTTGCTCCCCCCTCTTGAATGGCCTTCTGCATCATGGTGCCGTGGTCAGCTGGCTCATCCTGTCCATAACCCTTTTCCTCATCCACATAGGGAGCAAACATCTTATACCTGTTGGACAAGGTCAAGGGCTGAAGCTCCTCCATGTCTGAACTCAGAATCCCCCTACCTGCCTCACTTACTGAATTTGAATTTGAATTCTGATCCGGAGTTCTTCCAGCAACCAACACTTGCAGCAGATGTGGTCACTGCTGTTCACAATGAGATCAGCCAGCTCCAACATTTTTAATCTATATTATAAACTTTAAACTTGTGAGGCGGGGGGGGAAGGGAAAGTGAAATCAACAGGGAGTGCGATTGCCTCCTGAAACAAAATGTCCAGGTAACTCTCTCCCTCCTGGATGTGCCGCAGAGTTTGAAGCTCAGATTCCACATCATCAATTCTGATCCGGAGTTCTTCCAGCAACCAACACTTGCAGCAGATGTGGTCACTGCTGTTCACAATGAGATCAGCCAGCTCCAACATTTTAAATCTATATTATAAAATATACGATTAGCCATATCAGGAACTGGGTAAAATAAGTGAATTTATTTTGTGATCGATGGAATTGTGAAAGTAACGAAAGAGTTTGCTCTTCTCCCATCTCTATTGTAATGTTCCAACAGTTTCAAAAGATTATGAGTTACTATGATGACAATTTCAATAAGTGTCTATTTTTGTTTATCACTGTGTGCAAGTTTCAAATCAATTTTCCAAAATACAATTTATTTTGTCTCAACTTTATTGAAAGACAACAGAGTTTTTAGACAAACAGGGAAATCACTAAGTTTAATGATCTTGTGGTGGCAAGTTCAATAACATTACTAGAATTTATATCAGTTTTATGTCATGCTCTGATGGTATTTTCCACTTCCATATCTTATTTATTTTATTTTTATTTAGATTCCCTACAGTGTGGAAACAGGCCCTTCGGCCCAACAAGTCCACACCGACCCTCCATACAGCAACCCACCCAGACCCATTCCCCTACATTCATCTCTGACTAATGCAGCTAACTCTACAGGCAATTTAGCATGGCCAATTCACCTAATCTGAACATCCTTGGACTGTGGGAGGAAACTGGAGCACTTGGAGGAAACCCATGCAGGTACGGGGAGAATGTGCAAACTCCACACAGACAGTTGCCCAAGGCTGGAATCGAACCTGCGTCCCTGGCGCTGTGAGGCAGCAGTGCTAACCACTGAGCCACCGTGCCACCTCTGAAATCAATGTGTGACTTTGATGTACAGAGTAAAATATTACATTCTTCTGTTTTCTTAAATGTCATTAAAAATGTACCAAAACAATATGCAGCTTAGAAACAGCTGTTCAATAATTTTCATGATGTACACTGTGTCCATCACACTCAGCAAGAACTTGGTTTGTGGTTGGCAACTGTGATCAGAAGCAAATAGATCAATCATGTGGTGTTGACTACAAGTCTACTGAATTCTTTAGGGTATATTACCATTGGGAATACAAAATAAGTGATTACAGGACAATAAAAACAGATGCGGTCTCAAGATCTTAGAGTCCTTTAGTTGTGAGATTGAATCCAGCGTCTACATTTGTTTAGTTGTTGTCTTGTATCGGCATTAGTAGTGAAACTTGTACAACTCAGTGAAATGACATTTTCCTCAGTTGCTATTTCACTGGGCAATTCTTTTTGATAGGATATAAGTTATGAGAGAGCAAGAGAGATTCTTTTTTTTCTTCTCTTCGCGTTGGGCTCAAATGTAGCCAATGAAATAGTGTCCATTTGTGTTTTCCTGAGCATGCTTTCATTTTTTTTCCAAGTTGAGTACTCCTCAGAATGGTCCCTGGATAAGGGTCTCCAATTCTTTATGATATGGAATGAGATACCCCCAAATTGTTATGTTCCTGGGTGAGGAGGTACGAAGCTCTGCTTCTTTACTCAATCACTCGGTTGCAGGAAGGTTAATTTGAAAAGAGGCCTGATACCAAACAATGACTAGGCAGAATACGGGAAGGAGATAGAATACTTGGTGTCGCGGTACAACGATAACAATCTCTTCCTCAATGTCAACAAAACTAAAGAACTGATCACTGACTTCAGGAAGAAAGGAGGACACACCCCTATCCACAACAATGGAAACGAGGTGGAGAGGATGGATAACCAATAATCTGGGAGAAAGTGAGGACTGCAGATGCTGGAGATCAGAGCTGAAAAATGTGTTGCTGGAAAAGCGCAGCAGGTCAGGCAGAATCCAAGGAGCAGGAGAATCGACGTTTTGGGCATAAGCTCTTCTTCAGGAATGACGAGGGTGTGCCAAGCAGGCTAAGATAAAAGGTAGGGAGGAAGGACTTGGGGGAGGGGCGTTAGGAATGTGATAGGTGGAAGGAGGTTAAGGTGAGAGTGATAGACCGGAGAGGGGGTGGGGGCGGAGAGGTCGGGAAGAAGATTGCAGGTCAAGAAGGCGGTGCTGAGTCCGAAGGTTGGGACTGAGATAAGGTGGGAGGAGGGGAAATGAGGAAGCTGGAGAAACCTGCATTCATCCCTTGTAGTTGGAGGGTTCCTAGGCGGAAGATGAGGCGCTCTTCCTCCAGGCATCGTGTTGCTATGGTCTGGCGATGGAGGAGGCAGGGGGGAGGTGTGGGCACAAGTTTTGCATTTCCTGCGGTTGCAGGGGAAGGTGCCGGGAGTGGAGGTTGGTGGAGGATGTGGACCTGACGAGGAAGTCGCAGAGGGAGTGGTCTTTCTGGAACGCTGATAGGGGAGGGGAGGGAAAGATATCCTTGGTGGTGGGGTCTGTTTGGAGGTGGTGGAAATGACAAAGGATGATTCGATGTATCTGGAGGTTAGTGGGGTGGTAGGTGAGGACCAGTGGGGTTCTGTCCTGGTGGCAATTGGAGGGGCGGGGTTCAAGGGCGGAGGAGCGGGAAGTGGAGGAGATGCGGTGGAGAGCATCGTCAACCACGTCTGAGGGGAAATTGCGGTCTTTGAAGAAGGAGGCCACCTGGGTTGTTCGGTATTGGAATTGGTCCTCCTGGGAGCAGATGCGGCGATGGCGAAGGAATTGGGAATATGGGATGGTCCTCTCAAATGTATGCGATGGTCAAGAAGGCACAACAACTCTGTTTCTTCCTCATAAGGCTTAGGAAATTCAACGTGTCCATAAGGACCCTCACCAACTTTTACAGATGTACCATAGAAAGCATTCTATCTGGGTGCATCATGGCTTGGTACAGCAACTGCTATGCCCCAAAGTAAAAGAAGTTGTGAACACAACCCAGACCACCACACAAGTCAACCTCCCATCCATGGATTCCATCTACATTTCTCGTTGCTGAGGAAAGCCAGCCAACATCATCAAAGACCTCTCCCACCCAGGTTATACTCTCTTCCAACCTCTTCCGTCAGACAGAGATATAGAAGCTTAAACACACGTACCAACAGGTTCAAGAATGGCTTCTTCCCCACTATTACCTGATTGCTGAATGGACCTCTCTAATTTCAAATCTAATGTTGATCTTGCTTTTGTACACCTCCTGTGTAGCTGTAAACTTGTATGCCTTGCTCTGTCTATACACTCTATGTTCTGTATGTTCTTGTACAATATGATCTGCCTGTAATGTATGCAAAACAAAACGTTTCACTGTACATGTGACAACAATAAATCAAATCAAAAGGAAACCTTTCCCTCATGGATTTTTTTCATAGCTACTTGTGTTTTAAAAGGAGCCATTTAACATGAAGTTTAAAAAGAGAGCTTAACTCTTCAGCATGAGTTCCTGCAGCCGAAAACACAGATTAAGCTAAACACCAAGATAGAAAGTTGAGCTCACAAATTGGCCCATTACAAGTGTAGGTTTTCAAGTTAGTTACTAATGGAGTTATGAAGATCGAACGAGAAACTGCCAAACTTCATTCTGTACATGTATTAACAGTAGTTGACAAATGTTTTTCATTGCAACAGTCAGTAATTTTCCAGCTATAATCAGATTAGGCACTGTCTTCAGTTCAATGTACGATGAAAGTACAGCTGCTTTTATTTCCATATGTTAATGGAAGATCAATTGAAAAGACAACGAATCATTTCTTTGCTAACTTTTCCATAGTGAATTGTAATAACAATTACCAGTGGGCTTTGCACTCAATCAATTAGCAGGCACTATTTGTAAACACTTTTATTCCCTATGAAACAAGAGGTCTTCTGTGTCACAAAAGGATTCAATATAAATATGTGAAAACTAAGATTAATATACAGTTATGACATGGAGACAGACCGCCAAACCAAATCAACCTTTCAATCTCTGTGTTACTGCTGAGCAAATGCCGATTATGCTTTCCGCAATGGAAAGTAGAACTGATGGGGTGGTAATTGGCCGTGTTGGATTTGTTGCTTTTTTTGGTGTACAGGAGGTATGTAGGCAATTTTCCACATGCTGGGTAGATGCCAGTATTGTACCTGCACTGGAATAGCTTTGCTAGGAGCTCAGCAGGTCCTGGACAGGTCTTCAGTACTATTGCCAGAATGTTGTCAGGGTCCATAGCCTTTGCAATATCCAGCACCTCCAACTGTTTCTTAATATCAATATATCAAGAGTGGAGTGGAGTGAACTGACTTGGCTATGATGCTGGGAGGAGAAAGTGAGGACTGCAGATGCTGGAGATCAGAGCTGAAAATGTGTTGCAGGAAAAGCGCAGCAGGTCAGGCAGCATCCAAGGAACAGGAGAATCGACGTTTCGGGCATAAGCCTTTCTTCAGGAATGAGGAAAGTGTGTCCAGCAGGCTAAGATAAAATGTAGGGAGGAGGGACTTAGGGGAGGGGCGTTGGAAATGCGATAGGTGGAAGGAGGTC
>NC_057727.1:19735241-19836876 GCF_004010195.1 Chiloscyllium plagiosum
CACTCCGGCCTATCACCCTCACCTTGACCTCCTTCCACCTATCTCATTTCCAACGCCCCTCCCCTAAGTCCCTCCTCCCTACCTTTTATCTTAGCCTGCTGGACATACTTTCCTCATTCCTGAAGAAGGGCTTATGCCCGAAACATCGATTCTCCTGTTCCTATGATGCTGGGAGGCCAAGATGGATCATCCATTCAGCACTTCCACTGTGAATGCTTCAGTCTTATCTGTTCCAATGATGTGCTGGGTATTATGTATATAAGGGCTTCCCCACTAGTGAAGTGTTCTTCCAGTGAGTTATTTAAATGTTCACCACCATTCATGACTCGATGTGACAGGACTGCACAGTTTAAATCTAATAAGCTGTCTGTGGAATTGTTTGCTGCATATACTTTGGCATGTAAGTAGATCTGTTTTGTACCTTTACCGATGACACCTCATTTGTAGGCATGCCTGGTGTTGCTATTGGTATGCTGGGACAATACTACTGCTTTAAGAGGTATGTTTTTACTTTTTATTTCATGAAGGGAGATTGAGGCTGATCAGTCTGTTCTAAGCCAATAAAGCCAGCCTACCAGCTATGTCCTTGGTCAATAATGATGCTGCCGAGCCACTCTTGGTGGTGGAAGTCCTCCACTCAGAGTAACATCCTCATTGCTGTTCAATATAAAGCCATACACGGTCATATGCGGGAGGTTTCCTTGCCCATATTTGATTTGATGCCATGCGAAGTCAGGGGGTCCAGAGTCAATATTGAGTACACCTAGATCACCTCCCTCCTGACTGTATACTCCTGTGCTGCTACCTCTGCTGAGTCTTAATTGAAAAATAATATCCTGAGGATGTGACATGATGGATATTAAAAGGATCCTCCATCCTGTAAGAGAATCTATAATTTGATGTGATTGTTTAAAAACAAAGGTTCACCCACTTAAAAAGGAAATGCAGAGAAATGTTTATTTGACACTCTTTAGAACTCTCTTCCTCAAAAGGAAGTAGAATATTTTTGAATCTTTTCAAGATAGGAGTATGTGAATTCTTGATAAGCAAAGGGGTGAAAGGGTATTGGGGACAGGCAGGAGTATAGAATAATCAGAATAGTCATGATTTTCCTGTGTGGTGGACAAAAGCTCAAGACAACAATGGTCCAGTTTGTACAGGTCATTCAGCACAAAATTCCCAGCCTCTGACCAGCTCTTGTAAGCTACTGTATTTATTTGGCTAGCCCAGTCATGCTCTGGTCACCAAGACATCCATGCAACCTGGTTAGTAATTATGTGTGAACAAGCTTTTTTTTTGATAGCAGTGATAGAAAGAGAAAACTGAGGAAGGACATGAGAGACAGCATGCTATTCCAGTAATGTCTTGAGGCCCCTCAATTTCCATCTCAATAAGTATTACAGGCAGACATGGCTTTAGCTTAAGATCTCCTCTAGAACACACGTCCAAATACATAGCTTGCATGAGGAATTGAAGTGGAATGACAGTTCAGATTATGAAATTAAACTTGCAGTTTGCTGCCAGAATAGGGTAAAACAGAGAGATCAGTTAAAAGAAAACCCATCCCATCAAATGTGGGTAGCACCGCATGTAGTAATTTCTATAGGAATACAAAATAACAAAGTTGATGTTAAGTCAACCAATTTAGATTCGACCACTTGCTCTGCATATTTTATCTCAGTGTGGAATACAGTAGTTCGCGAGTGAAACCAAAATTAACCTAACTAGTATTAACTTTGGCAACCTTAAAAAGATTTAAAGACTAATACTCAGTCTGAATCAGATGATGTGACACTGGCTTAAGTATTCCCAGCTCCTTCATGGTGTGGGAATGGTAAGTCAGTTGGGAAAATATTGCATGATTGAAAAAAATTCGATACTTGACATTGAGGAAAAATAGAAATTTCTACCCAAGGTTTGAACAACAAGATTAGATTCTAACAAGTGAGTAGCATTAGCCCTATTTGCATGCTTTTAGGTTTCATTAGTTCCTACCCTTGCCTCATTTACTATGTTTTCTGTTCTGTCATGCAAGAAACTTACATTCCCCATTTCCATGTTGGAGTTGGTACCTCGTGCCTTCAGCTCACTGCTCTGAGCTTCCAACTTGGCTAGCAGTCGCCAACACAGGGTATGCTCCACAGGCAGTGACTGTTGGCACACTGAATAATACAGGAAGGAAATAAACCCTTTGGTCCAACACATGTGGGTGGACCAGGCATCCCATCTGATCTAGTCCCATTTTCCAGCATTTGGCCCATATTCCTCTAACCTCTTCCTATTCATACACCCATTCAGATGCCTTTTCAATGTTGTAATTATACTGTCTCCACCAATGACTCTGTAAGCACATTCCATGTACGCAGCACCCTCTGTGTGAAAAGGTTGCCCCTCAGGTCCTTTTTTAATCTTTCCCCTCTCACCTTAAACCTATGCCCTCTAGTTTTGGACTCCCATTCCCTGGGGAAAAAGATCTTGGCTATTCACCCTATCCATGCTCCACCTGATTTTATCAACTTCTATAAGGTGACCTCACACTCCAGGGAAAAAGCTCCAGTCTATTCTGCTTCTCCCTATAATTCAAACCGTCCAGTCTTGGCAACTTCCTTATAAATCATTTTGGCACCCTTTGAAGTTTAACATCCTTCCAGAATTGTACACAATATTCTAAAAACAGTCTCACCAATGTCCTGTACAGCCGCAACATGATATCACAACTCCTATACTCAGTGTTATGGCCAGTGAAGGCAAGTGTGCCAAATGCCTTCTTTACTACTCTGTATACTAGCAACTCTACTTTCAAGGAACTATGCACCTGCACCCCAGGTCCCTTTTCTTGGCAACAATCCCCAGGGGCCGACCATTAACTGTATAAGTCCTGCCCTGATTTGCCTTACTGAAATGCAACACCTCACATTTATCTAAATTAAACTTTATCTGCTACTGCCCGGCGCACTGGTGCACCTGATCAAGGTCCCATTGCACTCTAAGATAACCTTCTTCACTGTCCACTACACCATCTAATTTGGTGTCATCTACAAACTTTCTATATTCACATTCAAATTATTTATATAGATGAAAAGCATTGGACCCACCACCGAATCCTGTGACACACTGCTGGTCATGGGCCTCCAGTCTGAAAAGCAACCCTTTATCACCATTCTCATCACCTATCTTCTGACCAATTTTGTATCCAATTTACTAGGTCCCCCGGACTCCATGTGATCTAACCTTACTAACCAGTCTACCATCTGGAATCTTGTCAAACACTTTGTTGAAGTCCATTTTGACAACATCTACTGCTCTGCCTTCTTCAACCTTTGTAACGTCTTTGAAAAACTCAAGTTAATGAGACACCACTTCCCACGCACAAAACCATGCTGACCTTGCTTTCCTTGCCTTTCCAAATGCATGTAAATCTTATCCCTCAGAATCCCCTCCAACAAATTATCCACCATTGACTTAAGGATCACCAGTTTATAGCTCATTGGCTTTTCTTTAGAGCCTTTCTTAAATAATGGCACCAAATTAGCTAACCTCCGGTCTTCCAGCACCTCACCCATTAATGTCAATGATACAAATACTATAATTTTTCCACAATTACAATTTCTTACTGTATTTCTGTGGCATGGCTTGTGCTTCGTACATGGGAATAAGGACCACTCTATTAAAGATCAATGTAAAGCTATTCCATTACTCTCTTACAGAGTGCTCCAAGACCCACTCTTTTTATTAGAAAAATAGATAGCAATGTAGATGACATTCTTCTTACGCCCATTTACCTCATTTACTTAACAAGTTTTATCCAGTATTTAAGGCTTCAAATAAATTATTTTTAATGTTTTGTGCAATACATTGCTTTCATCGTGTTTATTGCATATACTTGGGTAAAACAAAAGTTGGACGGTTACAGCAAAGAAATACAGTGACTCCAAACAGTAAATATGCAAACAAATTGCATGACAGTTACATTAACATGGAAATCTTTTCCATAGATAATTATGAAATATAT
The DNA here is from genome assembly GCF_004010195.1 of Chiloscyllium plagiosum. Taxonomy (NCBI): domain Eukaryota; kingdom Metazoa; phylum Chordata; class Chondrichthyes; order Orectolobiformes; family Hemiscylliidae; genus Chiloscyllium; species Chiloscyllium plagiosum. The sequence goes on from NC_057727.1 coordinate 19,739,254, forward strand.
AAAGTGCATATGCATCTAGACAGGAACTGATAAAGTAAACAGATACAGCAACTACTTAAGATTTCTGTCCTAACTGCAACTGGTCAGAAGGAATTGTACCTATAACAATAATACTTAGAATGGCTGGATGCCATCTTTTTTTAAAAATCACCAACACTGAACCACAGGATTTTATAGCTCGTATAGAAACCATCCAGAAATCCACAGAAATGTTTTGGCTCAGTTTCAAAAACAGATGGGAAACACATGAGCAGTTAAATTGCATTTTTGATGTTTGGTTGGGAGTTGCATGAAGTGACGATCCATGAGCACTTCTGTTTGAACATTATCTGACTGCTGGAAAGGATCCTTCTTTTATATAAAGGAACATTTCTTTCTCAATTATAAGTACCATTTGCTTTAATTTCCACAGATTTCTTTGCATAACTGATGTTGAAATAAAAATCTACGTGAAATTGCAAGATTTTTTACCAACAGCAGTATCAACTAAGTTTGCCTCAGGTATGTACAATTTTCAAAAACATTTACCATTAAAAATTTTTTAATGTACATCTAAAATTTATTAAAAATATTGATTAGTAAAGTTGAATTCAGATATTCAAGCTGTGCTTTGCGATTTTCCATTTATTTCTTGAATATATTTTAATAATTGTTTGTGAAACTCAGTCGAATTTCCTGAAAGAGTGTTTGAACATCCAGACATACCAAATATGCATATTGTGAAAATCTTCTTCATTCACAAAAACATTGCGAGTCAAATGGATCCTAAACTTTATTTATTGTTTGTGAGAAACTACTTGATCATGGTTAAGCAAGTTATTTTAGATGCATTTTACGTTCAAAACTATGCTAAATTTTGAAATGACTTCCAACTAGTTGAACTAGTTGAATATAAATATTGAAAGTTACCCAGTGCAAAATAGTGTCCATTTTTACACTTGAATGATTCTCAGAAGGTAATGCTACTTACTGCATAAAACACATGGAGAAAGTGAGGACTGCAGATGCTCGAGATCAGAGTCGAGAGTGTGGTGCTGGATACATGACCACATTAGGGTGGCATGGTGGTTCAGTGGTTAGCACTGCTGCCTCACGGGACCAGGGTTCTCTTCCATCCTCAGGCGACTATCGGTGTGGAGTTTGCACATTCTCCCCGTGACTACATGGGGTTCCTCTGGTTGCTCTGGCTTCTTCCCACAGTCCACAGATGTGCGGGTTAGGTGAACTGACAATGGTAAATTGCCTACAGTGTCCAAAGATGTGTAGATTAGGTGCGTTCGTCATGGATTACGGGGATAGACTAAGGGTTGGGTGCGATGCTCTTTGGAGGGTCAGTGTGGACTTGATGATGGGCCTACTGGCCGGCTTCTGCACTGTAGGGATTCTATTACTTCTGAACTTCTCTTGGAAGTTATGCCTAAAAAGATCTTAGTAAAAAGACACCAACAAAAACCTCTTTCTTGACAAGTGATAATGATATTTTGTATTTTATTATTGCTTAAAGAACATATTTGGATATTCTATAAGATAATTGGTAGAAGAGCGAGGGTGTGAGCCAGACAGAATGAGGACTTTTTTTAAGTGAGTTGTTACAGTTTAAATTACAATGCCCAATTGGGTGATACCAGTTTCTACATGAGTTTCAAAAGGGGAAAAGTGTAAACTGTGCTTTTCAACTATAAGTACTATCTGGAAACAATTGGAGCAAGACATTTCTAATTGCAGAAGCATTAATGTATTAGGATCGGTCAAGCGTATAATCAACATGACAATATTCTCACAGATAGGAAGTTAGATTTCTCAAAAATGTATTTGAGACAACAAATATTCATAATTGCTTTGAAATATTTTGTTAATATTCTGCAATGTGCCGACATCTTAAAATGAAAGAGACATCTAACTGTTACTGCAATAGAAGGTTAGCAGATTGAAACTAATTTAGTTAACATTTGCACTGAATATACTCATACATCAACACAATCCTCAGTGAATGCTTACGTTTTTGCCAACAAAGTTAAACTAATTCAGTTAGAATTTATAACCTCTTATGAAATACTTGGCATCTATTTATTTTATATTGTCATACTTTGTTATGACATAATTTATTGATTACCCAAGTAACACCAATTTTTACAATGTTAATACCTTTGTCTTAAATTTCAGTCCAATAGTTGTTATTTTCTCTATCTTGCATACTCCAGAGCTTAGCATTCTCTCACTAAACTTTCAGTAGCAATCAGATGCTTTCAATTCAAAGAAAAATGGTCAAACCCTATTGACAAACCTTTCAAACAAATGTTCTAATAAGTAAACTTAATCTTGTATTTACTGTCCAACATCCTCAATAAATAGTCATTGATTTCCAGGTTCTTCCTTGAGGAGTTCTAAAATTGAGAAGGATGACTTTCAACTTTAGGAGGGTTGAAGGTTCACCCGATTATCAGATCTCGATTATGTAGGATACCTGATTTCTACTCCGTTGACTTTAAGGAAAGAAAGATCAGGCAGAGTGCATAAAACATAATTTAATATGGTTCATTTTTGAACTCCTGCTGAAGTAGAATGTTACCCCTGAGTATTAGTGCACTTAGCAAATAACTTGCTCTCCCATCCAAAGCATCTGACTACAGTGTGCCCCTAGGTACCAGAGCAGTCCTCTTACTTAACAAGAAACAAAGAACTGACGGTGCTTGAAATCTGAAACAAAACTGGGCCCAAAATGACTCTGCTTTCTCTCCACAGATGCTGCCAGACCTGCTGAGCAATTTCTGTTTTTGTTTCGGCTCTTTTCCTTGTTATCCATTAAAAACTGAATGCATGTCAAAGACATCAACTTTCCCATGTTACACAAGGTCACATGAAGTGCTGGTTGATTATCTTATAATCAACTAATACGTTTAGATTTGGCAGGTGGTTTGATAAGACAGATATCTTTCCTGCTACCAACCCGATCCACTTCTTCAGGTTGGGGATTGGCACCAATACACTCTGGCTCACCTGCAATAGTGGCTGGGCTCTTTCAAGCTAACAAGCTGAATGCTGGGTCTTCCAGCTCATAGACAGGAGAGCTCCCATACCAGCTGCTTTCGCTAGACAGAGCCAACTAATTTCTTAAAAGGGAACGGCTATTCTCCCCTTCCTTAAAGGAGACCTTTCTAAAACAGAAAAAAGCATTTTCAATGCAAAATTGTTAGAAAAAATGTTACTTTTCGAATTTATACACGATGCTCTGAAAGGAACACAGTCCGGCAGTACCAGCTTCTTCAGTAAACATCTCCTCAAAAAGGCAATGATTAATTTCCATTTTTTAGCACTGAATTTAGTTAACACTAATCAGCTTTATCTTGTGTTCCAAGTCAATCATCAGTCAAACTGGGAATTATTTTATCTGGAAGCAAAACCAGGATATAAATAAGGTTTCTTCTGAACCACTAAACCACTTCTGAAAAACTATTCCTTACGGAACAAATTTAGTGGATGTATTTCCCAAATAACTTTGAGATGACAGAACAGTAATTAAAGGGTTAACAGTCACGTAAACATTAAGACAAATAAAAGAGAGACTGTATGGCAAATGCCTTTTTGCAAAAGCAACTCCAACCCTGAATCAAAGGCATGACCGCAAAGCAACATTACCTCATAACTTTTATGATACCGACACGCAAGAAGTCATGCACTCTACTGCGCATTAGATGATATTGTTTTCTTTAATGAAAATGCAATAGAGCATTATTAACATATTTTAAAAGTAAATAATTGCAGAGACTGAAAATGTGGAAGCAAAACTGAAAATGTTGAGCACTCAGCTTTTAAGTCAGCATTTTTGAAAAGAACAGAAAAGTTGATGCTTCAGATACAAACCCATCATTGAAAGTGGAGGTACTACAGGTGCACAATGTTAAAAGTAAAGGGAGTATCAGACACCAAGACATTTACAAGATACAGAGAATGGGTGACAAAATGGAAGCTCCAGGTCGCAGATATTAAATCATGGATAAGCAACAAATCAGAAGACGCTCCAGTGAGCCAAAAACATGGAAGAACAAAACACTTTTTGTCTTTGAAGATGCACACCGTCCTGACCCCACAATGAATTGATGTAGCGCTCATTTTAAGTTTTTCCTGCACCACCCTGAAATATGTTGACACAATCATACCACATTGCCAGGATTGCCTGCCAAATAGAAAATGAATGTTCCAATTAAAATCTGAAAGTAATGCAGGTGAGACGGCTTTAAAGTGCTTAACACAGAAATCACAGAAAATGCATTGAGTAACATTGTAAGTGCATACGACCAAAGACAGAGAGCTCAGATCATACATGGAAAAGGGATTTGAGATGGCAAGTGACAGGGATCTGGGGGTTCCTACTTAAGGACAGAATGGAATTACATGTCAATGCTGACATTTCATCCAAATTAATTACCTTTTTCTTAATTTGTGGGATGTATGCTCAGTGGTAAGATCAGCAATATTTCCCCATCCTTAGTTGCCTTGGAGAAAATGGTGGTGAACTGCCTTCTTGAACCACTGCAGTTTATTTGATGTCAGTACCTCCACAATGCTTTTAGAAAGGGAGTTCAAATTTTTTGACCCAAAGACATTGAAGGAATGGCGATATATTTCTAAGTCAGGATGGTAAGTTGCTTGGAGGAGAACTTGCAGGTTCTGGTACTCCTATTTATTTACTTCTCTTGTCCTACTAGATGGAAGTGTTTGAGAGTTTGGAACGTACTATCTAAGGAGCCTTGGTGAATTTATGCAGTGCGTCTTATAGATGGTACACTTTGCTTCAAGTATTGTTGAAGCTAAAGTCATACAGGCAATTGGAGGATATTTTATCATGGTCCTAACTTATGCCTTGGTAGTTGGCAGGATTGAGAAGGTGAGTTACACTCGACAGGATTCCAAGCCTCTGATCTGCTCTTGAAACTACAGTATTTTAGTGGCAAGTCTAGTTCAGTTTCTGGTTAGTGATAACCCACAGGATGTTGATAGTATGAGATACAATGATTATAATGTCACAGCGTGATGGTTAGATTCCTTCTTGTTGCAAATGGTTAGTGCCTGGTACTTGTATGCTATAAATGTCACTTGCCACTTGTTAGCCCAAATCTGGATTTTGTCCAGGTTTTGCTCCATTTGGACATGATCTCCTTCAGTATCTGAGGAGTCACAAATGGTGTTCAACATTGTTCAATTATGAGTGAACATCCTCACTTCTGATCTTATGGCCAATGAAGGTCACTGACAAAGCTCACGACTCTGAGGAACACCTCCTGTGAGATATCCTGGAGCTGAGGTGACTCATCTCCAAAAACCATAACCATCTTCCTTTGCTCCACGTATGACTCCAACAGAAACATTTCCTAAATTCCTGTAAGATATAGATTTGCTATGGTTCCTTCATACGACACTCGCTCAAATTAGCATTGATGTCAAGTGCAGCCACTCTCATCTCATCTCTTAATTCAGCTCTTTTATTAATGTTTGAACTCAAGCTGTAATGAGGTCATAAGCTGAGTGGCCCTAGCAAGACACAAAACTGAGTGTCAGGGAGCAGGTAATTGAAAAGGAAGTGCTGCTTGATAGTATTGTGATGACCTCTTCCCATCACTTCACTGATGACGAAATAGACTGATGGTCTGGTAATTAGCTGATTAGATTTGTCCTGCTTTTTGATCACAGGGTATAGCTGGATTATGTCCCCTCATTGTCGATTGTTGTCACTATACTGAAACAGCTTGGCTGGCAGTGCAGCAAATTCACCAGGATACATCTTCAGTTCTATTTGTAGAATCGGCAATATCCAGCATGCAATTTTGCCCTCTTCATTGAATCATGGTTGATCCCCTGGCTTGATGTCAAAGGTGGAGTAGGTAGAGAGGGGAATATGCCTGGCCATGAGGTTTCAGGTTGTGTCTGAGTACAATTCTGCCTTAAGTTGTTAGATCTGTTAGAAGTCTATCTAATTTACATGGTTTTACTGCTGCATAACACAATGCAGGATATCCTCAACGACCATGGTCACTCCCACTATCATGGACAGATGCATCTGTGATAGGCACATTGGTGAGGATGAGGTCAAAAATATCTTTTTCCTGGTTGTTTGTTCCTTTGTCATCTTCCACCTATGTTTTTTGTTAGTAGTAGTACTGTCAAGCTACTCTTGGTGATGGATATTGAAATCATTTGCCAGTGCTTCCTTCAACTGGTGTTCAATCTGAAGAAGTGTGAATTTATGAGCTGTGAGGAATCTCTTTGCAGTAAGCAGCAGCATATTTCCATGCTCATGTCTTAATTGATGCCGTAGGACTTTATTAGGTCTGGAGTGACTGTTGAGGGTTCCCAGTACAACACCAACCTGACTATATACGAGTGATGTAGTGCAGCATCTTTAGACCTAGATGTTGGTAAGAAGGACTTTGCCATTGTCATTTCCAGGTTAATGTCATGTGGTTCATTCAGTTTCATTCCTTTTTTGAAACATTTTAGTGGTTTAATACAAATGAATGGCTTGCTAAGCTATTTCATGGGGCAGTCTAGAATCATATTTAGGCCATAACAGGAAAATTTGGCAGTTATTCTTCACAGAAAGCATGAGTGAACCAGGAGGGTTTTATAATCGACAATGGTTTCATGATAATGATTTGACTTTTAATCCCGCCACCTGCTGTGGTAGGATTCAAACCTGCATCCCTAAGACATTACCTCAATCTCTACATTACTAATTCAGTGACAATACTACGAGGACAACATCTCTGCATCTCTACAAAGTTAGCAACAAATACAATACACTGGGATGGGATACAGAACATGTACATTACTTTCTTATCAAAGCATAAGTTTGCACTCTGGGCAGTTGTCTGAGAGATAATAAGAAAGTGCAGCATTTCCAGCATTCAATGAAAAAGTTACAAGAAAAAATGCTCAATGGAAGAATGAACTAGAGAAACTAAGTTCGACTGAAGGCAGAAAATGGATAGGAAGAGAACATACATTTGCTGGTAGGTCATTGCAAAAGTTTAGGAAGGTTAGCTGTTAAATTCTGAGGTTGGTGGGTTGAAAGATCAAGAAAAGGTGATTCACGGGATTGATCATCATTTTAAGTTGCTTAATTTGCACTGATTATGTGGAACACTCACTGAATCGGATTTAAATCTTGAACTATTAAATGTAATCACTACTTTTCAGGAATAGCTACAAAATAACAAACCATGTTTTAATATGGGCAATATTCTAATATTGTTTTGTTATTTGTCATCTTCTTGTTGTTGAACTAAAATCTTACCATCTAGGATTCAATATGAGATCATTTCTGTTTCTATCCATTGTGGCTCTGAGTTCAGCTAAACCATCACATCGGAATGAATTTCTTCACTTCCTGGCTGAGCACGATTTTATGCTACAGGATCCTCCCCAAAACACACCTGACATCATTCAACCACAACAAACACCAACCCCACAAACCACTTTCGATGACTTATTTTTCACATGCCCTTCAAAATGTGTGTGCCAAGTACGGGTAGTCCAATGCTCTGATGCTGGTAAGTTAATTTACAGTTTAGCCCTTGTAAAAAAAAATGGTATTCCATGAACCTGATGAAGGGCTTATGCCCAAAAGGTTGATTCTCCTGCTCCTTGGATGCTGCCTGACCTGCTGTGCTTTTCTAGCATCACACTCTCAACTCTGATCTCAAGCATCTGCAGTCCTCACTTTCTCCTAGTATTCTATGAACTCTCAAGCTTAATGTTTTTTAGGTTGAACAAAAATTGGATGGCTGTTTTCATTTGTAACAAGTTTCAATAATTTTTTTTATTTAATAAAGAGAAAGTGACATCTGCAGATGTTGGAGATCAGAGTCGCCCAAAATAACAATTCTCCTGCTCCTTGGATGCTCCCTGACCGGCTGTGCTTTTCCAGCACCACACTCTTTGATCCTTTATTTAATCCCTACATTTTCCTATAATTAATATTTTGACTTTTACTCAATATATTTTATGGATATCTGGTACTCTCGAGTAGAATATCAAATGAATTGTTTGTCATACAGAGACATTAATATTAGAGAAATATATAACTGCAGTGGATAAAGCATCAGTGTTATGTTAATTCAAGAAAAATCCACAGTGTTAGAAATTGTAATGTCCTATCAAGTTGACAATACTTTCTGGTGTCCTCAAACCACAGATTTCTTGCAAATCATCCATTCATAAAAAATACTGATAAATTCCCAACTCTTGTTATATCTTTGGTGAAGATTCTGATGGAGACTAAAATGCTAAGAACTGATACTGTATTTGTAAACATGGAAGGAATAATTGACAATCTAGTTATCCATCAGGGAACAGTGTCCACAATAGGGCAGATTTCTTCAATAATATAGAGTAGTTTCTGAGATATGTGTTGTATAACTCTACAATGAGGGTCTTGATGTCAAATAAAGGAAATTATCATGGTATAAGGGGCAAGCTAACTATGATAAATTTAAAGGGATATTTAAAGGGATAACAGTAGATAGGTAATGGCAACCATTTACACAGCGTATGGGTGAATTGCAAAGTTATTCATCCCATTCTGGCATATATAAAATAAACAGGAACTGTGGTCAGACCATGGCTAACAAGGGAAATTAGTATTAAATCCAAGGAAGAGGGATTCAAATTAGTTTAAAAAAACAACCGACCTAAGGTTGGGAACAGTTTAGACTCCAGCAAAAGGACGAGTTGAGAATGAAAATCAACTATGAGAGCAAGCTCACAGGTAACATAACTTTTCAAAGCTTCTATAGGTATGTGAAGAGAAAAATATTAGTAAAGATGAATATAGGCCCCCTACAGTCAGAAACAGGGAATTCATAATGGGGAACAAAGAGATGGAAGACCAATTGAATTCATACTTTAGTTCTGCCTTCACAAAGGAAGACACAAATAACATGCCAAAAATATTGGGGGAAGGCAGGACCTACTGGAAAGGGGGGAAAAATAAATTAATATTAGCAGGAAAATGGTGTTAGAGAAACTAAGAGCATCAAAGATAGAAAAAAATCACCACAGTTTGATGAACTTCATCCCAGAATAAGAAAGTATCTTCAGCATTTATTGCCCATCGCTAATTTCCCAGAGGGCAGTTAAATGTCAACCACATAGCTGTGGGTCTGGAGGCCAGGCCAAATAAGGACAGCAGATTTCTTTCCCTAAAAGGCATCAATGTCATAGAATCTTAAGAGTCACTCAGCATGGAAACTAACCCTTCAGCCCACTCATCCACGCCTACCAGGTTTCCTAAATTGATCTCATCCATTTGACTCCTTTTGGTCGATATCCCTCTAAACTTTTCATATCTGGATACACTCCTTAATGATCAAATCTAACATCTTCTCCACAATAGTTATCAAGCTAACTGGCATACAGTCTCTTCTTTTCTGCCTTGCTCTTTTCTTAAATTATTTGCTACTTTCCATTCTGGAGAACATTTCCAAAATCTAACAACTTTCATAAAATTAACACCAATGACTCATTAACCACCTCTTTTACAACCCTTGGTTGAAATCCATTTGATCTGGGGTACTAGTCAGTCGCTTGATAAGTTTGCTCAACACTGTTTCCCTAGAATTTCATCAAGTTCTTCTATTCCAGTAACCTCCTGATTTGCAAGTATTATTGGAATGCTTTGTGTATACTCTGAAGTGAAGACAAAAATGAAATATTTATTCATATAAGCATCATTTCTTTATTATATATTATAAACTCCCTGTTTTCAATCTCAGTAGGGCCATGGAAACATAGAATATAGGAGGAGTAGTCCATTTGGCCTTTTCAGCCTATTCTGCTATTCAATATGATCATGGCTAAACATCAACACAGTATTCTGTTCCACTTTCTCCATAAATCCTTTCACCTTGAAATCCTTTCTGAACACAGCTTATTTGAAAGTCTTTAATGTTTTGGCCTCAACAGTTTCCTGTGGCACAGAATTCCACAGGCTCACCACTCCCTGGTGAAGAAATTCCTCATCTCTGCCCTAAAAGGCTGACCCCTTATCCTGAGACTGTGACCTCTGGTTCTGGACAACTCAGTCATCGAAAACATCCTTTCTGCACCTATGTTGTCTAAACTTGTCAGAATTTTATAGGTTTCTCCTCATTTTTCTAAATTCCAGTGAATATAGTCCTACCCGATCTAGTCTCTCCCCCATATGTCAGTCTTGCTGTTCCAGGAATCAGTTTAATAAATCTTCTCGTACTCCCTCAACAACCAGAACATCCTTCCTCAGATGACTGAAATTGCACAAATACTTCAGGCATGCTCTTACCAATATCCTATACAGTTACAGCAAGATACTTCTGCTCCTATACACAAATCCTCTCACTATGAATGCCATATACCATTTGCCTTCTTCATCACATGCTTATTTTCAGCAACTGGAGTTCAAGGACACTACGTCTCATTGTACTTCCCCTTTATCCTAATCTATCACCATTTAGCTAATATAAAAACAGAAATTGCTGCCAAAACCCAGTAGGTCTGACAGCAGCTATGGTGAGAATGCAGAGTTAATGCTTCAAACCTGATGACTCTTTATTAGAATTGATAGCAGCTAGGAAAAAAAATGGTCATTGTACTGAAGAAAACATCGGCATTATTCAACCTGATATAGAGAGGCTGCAGAGTCCCCAGGTGGAAAATGCAATGCTGTTCTTCAAGTTTGTGCCTGCAGTAGGCCTGAGACAGAAATGTTGGCATGGGAACATGGTGGCACGTTGAAATGGCAGGCAACTGGAAGCTTGAAATCATTGTTACAGAATCTATATGTTCTGCAAAGTGGTCAATCAGTCTACATTTTGTCTCCAAGTATAGAGGAACCACACTGTGAACAGCAAAGGCAGAATACATTGAATCAAGTGTAGGTAAATTGCTGCTTCACCTGCAAGGTATGACTGGGCCTGGTGAGGGGGGAGGAAGTAAAGGGATAGGCCTTCTGGGAAGATGCCATCAGAATGTGCTGAGGTATTAGGAATAGAGGAGGAGTGGACCAGAGTGTCCAGGAGGGAATGATCCCTGTGGAAAAAGAGGGAAGGGGAATTTGTCTCTGGTTGCAGCATTCCGCTGGAGGTGACAGAAATGGTAGCTTATAATCCTTTCGATGCAGAAACTAGTGGGGTGGTGATGATCAAGGAAACTGTGGGAAGGAAGACAAGGGGTGAGGGCATAAGTGCAGTTAAGGCCCGTCAACCAAGGCAGTGGGGAATGTACAGTGGAGGAAAATAGTAGGCATTTCCGAGGCAGAAGGTGGTATCATCAGGACAGATGTGACGAGATGGAGAAACTAAGAGAATGAAATGGAGTCTTTACAGGAAGCAAGATGGGAGCATGTATCATCGAGATAACTGTAGGAATTGGTGGGTTTTTACTGGATACTGATGGCCAGCTGATCCCCAGAAACGGAAACAGAAATGTCGAAGGGAGGATAGGAGTCAGAGATGGATCATGTGGAGGTAAGAACATTGGAAGCAAAATTGATTACATTTTTCCAATTCTGAACGAGAGGGAGAAGCAGCACCAATGACAGCATCGATATACTTGAGAAAGAGTTCTGGGTGAGGGGTCCGAGGTTAGATTATATTAGATTAGGTTACTTTACAGTGTGGAAACAGGCCCTTCGGCCCAACAAGTCCACACCGCCCCGCCGAAGCGCAAACCACCCATACCCCTACATTTACCCCTTACCTAACACTACGGGCAATTTAGCATGGCCAATTCACCTGACTTGCACATCTTTGGACTGTGGGAGGAAACCGGAGCACCCGAAGGAAACCCACGCAGACATGGGGAGAATGTGCAAACTCCACACAGTCAGTCGCCTGAGGGGGGAATTGAACCCGAGTCTCTGGCGCTGTGAGGCAGCAGTGCTAACCACTGTGCCACCGTGCCGCCCACAAATTGCACACAGCTCAAAAAGAGACAGGCATATAGCTGCGGCCCATGCAGGTACCCACAGCCATACCTTTGATCTGAAGAAAGTGAGAGGAATTAAATTAGAGGTTGCACAAAGTGAAGATGAACTTTGCCAGGCAGAGAACCACGGTAGTGGGTAGATACTGTTCCGGCCTTCTTTCCAGGAAGAATGGAGAGTCCAAAGACCATCCCGATGGGGGATGGACATGTAGAGGGACTGTACGTCCCTGGTAAGGAGAAAGTGGCTGGTGCTCTTACTGTCAGTTTTTATATTTCTTGCTAGTTTGCCCTTACAGTTTATTTTTTATCTTAAAGACCTTTTAAGTCTTTTCTTTGCTGGATTCTGAATTTATCCCAGTCTTCAAGCTATTGCTGACATCTGTCTCCTTATTTGCTGTTTATTTCAATTTAATACTCTTGTTAACTTCCTTGGTAGCCATTGTTGGTTTATCCCTCACTTAGAATCTTTGCTACTTCTTATTACATTGAGGTTACTCCCACCAATGGCTTTTCTATTCTACTCCTTCTAGGTGACAATACATCTCATACAGCAAAAAGTTATTGCTTATTCTGAAGTACAGTGCTTGGTGCCCAGCATTTGAGTTTTGCCTTTAGTAAAATGCAGTTCTTTTCTCTCTCTATTTTATGAAGTCTGTCTTGAGGAATATTTGATAATTTCTACAGTCCAAACGGGGTTCCTCAGCTGGTCCCAGATTGGGATTGGCAGGTGTTATGCCACATGTTCTGGGTTCACTTTCTCTGACTGGTATAGCATCAATTCCAGCATGAACCAGACTTTAAGTAGTCAATAAATGTCTTCTTAAGGGCCTCAACTATTCCAATGATGCGTGTGCTGCTCAACTCCTTCGCAATGCTACTGGTAAAATGCCAGTGGAGAAAGTAGACAAAGATCATGACTATGCCTACCATACCATTCAATTTTAAAACTCTCCTACTTGCCAACCCAATTCTGGAGATGGTGTAAAATTTACCCCTTTCTCTACTTATAAATTCAATCATATTTATGTACAATTATATCAGAATAACAATTACTGATTATTTATATGTAGCAAGATTTAGGATTAGAATTATGATAGAGATGTTAAAATGTTAGTTACATTTGCTCAGCTATTACATTTCATTTTCTTTGGCAGTAAGAATATAGTGGACATAACAGGTCTAGCAATAACCATCGTAAGAACTTTTGCTCAGCATGCATGATACTCAAATATTTTGTTCAAGTAAGATCTAAAATCATCTCTGTATATAATGTGACTAGAGCAACAATGAGTTTGTCCAACGTATTGTCAGGTTTACATTAAAAGTAAGATGGTACTCTTAATAAGTCAGACAAAAGGTATTCCCAAAATATCTTGCAAATTCTCTCCAAATGGATGCCATTTGAACATTTGAATTATTTTGCAGTCACTTATTCATGCATGAAGATCTCAGGTTAAGTCTAACATTTTTTTTCAATTAATGAGCTAGGTTTGAAGTCAGTGCCAGCAAAAATTCCGAAAGACACAGTAATGCTTGATCTGCAAAACAACAGAATAACTGAAATAAAAGAAACTGATTTAAAGAACCTGCATTTGCTCTATGTAAGTCGGTGTTTTAATTATTCTTTCAGATATGGAATATATCAATATTCATATGTTTATTATATTGTACAGCTTGTTTAACGGAGTAATGGGAAATGTATGAATGATGGGGAGCATTATTGACCTTGTTGATAGTAGTTTAGCTAACAGAACATAGACTTCCTAACTTTTTGAAGACACAGGAGTAATTTTAACCATAAGGATGACCTTGCATCAGGTAAGAAGGTAAAATTCAAATATTTCAAACCTGATCCCAACCTTGCCTTAATGGAGTGTGGAATGTGGATGAGGGAGTTTGTCAACCAATTTTATCTTAGAAAACAGTTTTGCAGTAAGAGATGTAAAATATATTGAGTACCTTTCTTTTGACAATTTTTTTAAAGATCATTTTGGCTTGAGAAATCCAGACAAAAAGACCAGAAAACTTAAATGGATCTCAGTGACTCAGTAACTAAGGCGCAGAACTTGCCTAAACAGAAACTTTATTCTCACATCTACATTCTTACAGATCCACAGCCCAAGGTCCAAACTGTCTATTGATATTTTTAATCAATCTTATCAGATTCGTTATGACACATCTCTGGAGCAGTTGGAGCTTGAACCGGAGCCTTCGAGCCCAGAGTTAGGGACACTACCATTGTATCTCTAAAGCCATTCCACCGTATATAACGTTTTGAATAACCTAAAAAGAACCAATGACCTCATTAATTAGCTCATTGACAGGCTCTTAAAAGGGGCATGTTAATGAATAAACACTAAAGGAAAATTACAAAATTAAATTAAAATTTGATTTTGTGGGAGATAATGGACTGTAGTACCCACAAACTGCAGAAGACCACTCAAGGGTGCCAATAGATATTATGTCCTGCCTTTCCAATGATATCTGGGCTTAAATGTAATTGTGGAAGGCAGTCACACGGTTGGATTTAATGGCATCCTCACAGTACATTGTTTTGAACTGTGAATGAACACCTTGGCTAGGCTCAGGAAGAGGCCCCTGAGGAGGTCCTCTAATCTGTCTGCCACTCTCTACATTATGTGGCCAAAGATCAGGAGAGGGAGTATGCTGTGGTGGAGACTGAAGCAAGGCCAGAAGTTTAGGAACAGCTCATTCAGTGAACAAAAGAGGGGCTGTAACATTCAGGAATCCAAAACCATGTGGAAAACCAATTTTGCAAGGCTGAAAATAATACAGATGATGTGGGAGCTTAAATGCAACACCCTCTATGTCAAGCACCTAATGATGAAAGGGAGGCTCTTATGGACAGAATCCTCACGTCTGACCAGCAAGAAAGAATACCATGGTTGAAAAGGGTGAGGAAGTGGATGGTGTGCAACAGCCCCACAATACAGAGTGAAATGGCATGAAAATAATTTCTGCAAAATTATTCATATTGTGAAGGAGTTCCTAGGTAAGTATCAGGTCGTGAGATCAACATGAGATAAGCTGGGGAAGAGGAGATCCACTGCATGCTTGAGCCATCTCTATAACCACAGATACCATTGGGCCTGAGCACCTTGGTTTTAAGTCTCTGTATGGCTTTGGCTGCGACAGCTATTAACACACATGAGCAAATTTCATTGACAACATCCTGTCGACTCCTCCAATACCCAACATATCCCCAATTTTAATCATTCCAGCAGACCAGGCCCTTTTTAGGACCGACCACATGAATCCTGAGAAATATCCATTTTTTATAATATCTGATTTAATCAATGAAAACAAATAACAATGTTAACTGATTAACTCAAGACACTGCCCTTCGGGAGGTGCTGGACCAAAAATCAAATTTTCAAAGTCAATTTGGAAAACTAAAATTGAAATGCAATTTGCCTAGTTGACAATATATTTTAGCCCTGGCCTCTTCTGGCGCAGTATTAGTGTCCCTATATTTGGGTGAGAAGACCAGCTCACAACAGTCTCAGAACAGATTCATTAAAGCTATGTACTTCAGTTCCCACAGTGCTTATCAGCCATGGAAGGTCTCAAGTGTATTTGTGGACACCACATTTTCCCTCTCCAAAGTCATACAGGTGTGGACATAACAGTGGAAGAGAGGCAAGAAATCAGGTCTAATACCCCCATCACTCCTCCTTAGCTAGACCAGTTATGGCTATGAGGTGGTATGACTTGCCTGCAAATCCATTGCAATGAGTGACCAAAGATCAGCAGCATGGAGCTTAAGTGCAAATTAAATTTAAGTAGCACCCCAACAAACAAAGAAAAAAGGCTTGTAACCTCAGGCACCCTTTGTGCATTCATGGAACATGGACTCCTAAGGCCACAGAAGATACAGACAGCCGGGGAGTCTGTCAAGCATCTTATATCTGTAAAGCATCGGTAAAGTTGTAAAGCAACAGAAAATTATGTGCAACTGAATTTTAAATCCTTAATGGAAAAGGGGAGTACTCTGTTGTAGAAAGCCGCCACTAGCATCTCCAGTAATGGACTGGAGGATGAAATGTCACAACTTATCCAGATGATTGATGGTGGCGAGGGAGTGGAGAGAGTTCATCAGCTGCCATATGGGAAACACCTCCACACAGAATGAAAGTTAATAGGGAATTTCTGTAAAATGGTTCAAACTGTGGGGTTGGGGTTCCCAGAGATTTGAGAGCCAGTGATAATGTGAAACTCTGTCCTAATGGGCATCAGTTCAAACAGGACTCCGCAGGATATTTGAACCATGTGGACATCATTGATTACCAAAGGCTGAGTACCACATTTCTAAGACGGCAGATGGCTCTGGCCACGAGCTGGACATCCACAGATGCACATCATGAAACTTCAAATGGTATCATTCATCACACTCCACTGTCATCTAGCATGTCCCCTATTCTGGTCACCTGAGCAACCCGAGTCTTGCTTTCCACCAGCCACTTGAATTCATATTGATGAAGGTGTGGACTCTTGAGCAATGCCCCATTTTTATGCCTCACCTTCAACTGACCGATTGAGTCAATTAATATCTATATTAACTAATTAAACCAAATTGATGAGCAATAGTCTCTTAATAAGGTATTGAAATACAAATAAAATCATCAAATTAATTTCCTGAATTTAAATTGGGAGAGGGGTAGACAATGCACACCAGCTGCTGTGGTACTCACACGGCATAGAATGCCGAGGTGTGGCAGCAGTCACCACATGCTCCCTCTCCTGGGTACCATGCATGAACATAAACCAAGTAGAGAGCCAGGCTGTAAGGTTATGAACATAGGAGGAAAGGTCAGTAAGTTTGCAGATGACACCAAAATTGGTGGTCTGTTTCCATGCTGGACAAACCTATGACTCTGCATGACCACTGGCTGGACCTGTTAATAGCTACTTTGGCGAGACCCAATTGTTTTCAGAATTTTCCCTTTCATATCAAGAAAGCTTGTTGTCAGGTATGAAACTCCATAAGAAAATTAAAAGACAACTTCTGGGTTTCCCGCCCAGAGGTTCCAATTCTCTATTACCTACCATATCCCTACTAATCCCCAGTTCACCTCTAATAAATATCAGCGCCATTATCTCCACATGGGGATTATAATTAATTATCAGGCATTGAGGAAGGAAGTGCTTCACAGTCAGAGTAAATTCACAGAACAACCACTTGCAATAACTAAATAAAATATGAAGTACCAATGCAGTTGGCAGCAAATACAACCTTATTATAAGTTGACAATGCCAAACCCCCACCACCTTGGTAAAGGCAACAAAAAAAAAGTCCAGTAGCTTGGATCTATCCTCTCAACAGACATTTGGCAGGGGCGCCTTAGATTAGATTAGATTCCCGACAGTATGGAAACAGGCCATTCAGCCCAACAAGTCCACACCGATACTCCAAACAGCAACCCACCCAGACCCATTCCCCTCCATTTACTCCTGACTAATACAGCTAACATTATGGGGAGTTTAACACAGCCAATTCATCTAGCCTGCACGTCTTTGGATTGTGGGAGGAAACTGGAGCATCCGGAGGAAGCCCACGCAGACACATGGAGAATGCGCAAACTCCACACAGACAGTCGCACAAGGCTGGAATCAAACACTGGTTCCTGGCGCTATGAGGCAGCAGTGCTAATCACTAAGCCACCGTGCCGCCCCTGAGTATTATATTATTCTCATTCTTTCTCTAGTGAGCAGGTAGTAAAACCTGATTTTGTTGCCTATTCTGAGAACAGATTATTTTAGTCACCATTATTTAATTTTAGTTTGGAATGGGTTCTCTGACTTTTTATGAACTCCTAATGGTTATATTGTGGTCCTTCTGTTTTTCCATACACTTAAAATTGTAAAGATAGCATGAGTATCAGCAATCATCAATCACTTGAGAGTCATATAAAAACAAAATATTGCATATAATGTAAATCTGAAACAATTGAAATAATTGAGATTATTGGTCTTTCAATCACTTTGGGAAATTTGTCACCAAATTAAGTACTTCTATATATGTCTTTATTTATAAAAGTTAGAAGATGTTGTGGATTTAACCCAAGACTGAGACAAGTAGGCTTTTTATCTTGTCCAGTAAGGAATGATTCAAATGTTGGTGTGCGGCCAAAATGTTAATTCATTGCATTGTTATATAAAGACATGAGGGGCATAGATAAGGTGAATAGTGAGGGTCTTTTGCCCAGGGTGGGGGAATTCAAAACTAGAGGGCATATTTTTAAGGTAAAAGGAGAAATTTTTACAAAGGACATCAGGGGCAACGTTTTTTTTTCACATAGAGAGTGGTTCCTATGTGGAATAAACTACCAGAGGAAGTGGTGGATGCAAGTACAGTTACAACATTTGAAAGACATTTGGATAAGTACATGAATAGGAAAGGTTTGGAGGGATATAAGCCAAACACAGGCAGGTGGGACGAGCTGAACTTGGGAAACTTGGTCGACATAGACTAGTTGGACTGAAGGATCTGTTTCTGTGCTGTTGAAAACTACTGAAATAATATTAAGTCTACATTTGTTTCGAAGTTATTCATCTTGTTGATATAGCACTGTTTTAGCACAATATTTTCAAGTAGCTAACAATAAAATGAATCTTATTGTGTATGAAGACTATTTATCTTTTATCCCACCTAGGCACTTTTTCTGATTAACAATCAGATAACCAAAATCCATCCAAAGGCATTCCAGTCCATGAAACATTTGAAATTGCTTCACCTTTCCTGGAACTTGCTACCTCAGATTCCAATTCATTTACCAAAATCTCTTGTGGAACTAAGAATTGATGATAACAAAATTAAGAAAATACAAAAGCAATCTTTTAAAGGAATGAAGTTTTTACACGTTTTAGGTAAGTCTGTGTAAACAGAAACTCTAGTAAAACTAATCCATTCTCGTGATCTCTTTAAATTGGCTTTGACTACATTTAAATACATGAATGCCAGCTTTATCTCAGTTGTTTTTGCTGTTAGAATGTACATTTACAGATCACAACTTTTCAAATGGGGCCTATACATCATTTGGCCATGAGGGAATCTGGTTCTGTGGTTATCAAATACAGTACCTTTCATCTGGAAACACTGGACTAAATTAGCTATTCATGCATGGAAAATGGACTTAAAGTTAAGACTAATAATTTAAGGTTTACATATGTACTTTCTGTAAAAGTGCTGCACAAGCTAGGAATCAAATAAAAACAAAAATGTAAGAATACTCAACAAGTTTGTCAGATTGACCCTTGCTGTTTGTGTTATATATTAATGATCCAGACCTCAGTATGCATGGAACCTGACTGGAGGCCTGTGACCAGTGGTGTGCCACAAGGATTGGTGCTGGGTCCACTGCTTTTCAACATTTATATAAATGATCTGGATGTGAACATGGGAGGTATAGTTAGTATATTTTGCAGATGAAACCAAAATTAGAGGTGTCATGGACAGCGAAGAAGGTTACCTCAGAGTACAACGGGATCTTGATGAGATGGGCCAATGGGTTGAGGAGTGGCAGTTGGAGTTTAATTTAGCTAAATGTGAGGTGCTGAATTTTAGAAAAGCAAATTACAGCAGGACTTTTACACTTATTAGTAAGGTCCTGGGAACTGTTGCTGAACAAAAAGACCTTGGAGTGCAGGTTTATAGTTCCTTGAAAGTGGAGTCGCAGGTAGATAGGATAGTGGAGAAGGCGTTTGGTATGCTTTCCTTTATTGGTCAGAGTATTGAGTACAGGAGTTGGGAGGTCATGTTGCAGATGTACAGGACATTGGTTAGGCCACTGTTGGAATATTGCATGCAAATCTGGTCTCCTTCCTATCGGAAAGATGTTGTGAAACTAGACTTAAGGGGCAACTTTTTCACGCAGAGGGTGTTACGTGTATGGAATGAGCTGCCAGAGGATGTAGTGGAGGCTGGTACAATTGCAACATTTAAGAGACATTTAGATGGGTATATGAATAGGAAGGGTTTGGAGGGATATGGGCCGGGTGCTGGCAGGTGGGACTAGATTGGGTTGGGATAGCTGGTCGGCGTGGACAGGTTGGACTGAAGGGTCTGTTTCCATGCTGTACATCTCTATGACTCTATGAAGCCAATTTGATAATTAATTTTTGAGTTAAATATTATTTCAGCTGATACAGGGACTAAATAAAAATTGAATAATGGGGGAAGAGTATAACTAAAGAGATCTTTCATTTTAGCTGATATGTTTAGACTGTTAGAGTTAAACAACAACATTTCAGTCACCCTTCCTCCAGAACAGTTTCCTATTGAACACCTAGCCAGCGACAGGAGAATTAGCTGATTGACAAGTAAATCTAATCCTTTGCAAAACAGAGGCATGACAAAGGAAATGGAGTAAAACAGTGGGTACACATTCTGTTCCACATGGAAACCAGGTGGTTCACATGTCCTGTACAACCACATACGTTAGATATTGTCAGCTCAAGATCCAGGTTTTGGAGCTTCATTTTTATCAATAGCACAAATTTATAGTTGTGGTTTCCTCTGCAGTTTATGGGTATGCAAGGAGAGAATTAGTGACTGCCAGACAGTGGCGAAAGACAGGTCAGGTCATGCAAGAATCATTTGAGTTTGTCTCATTCTCCAAGTTTCATGTCATCTGCACACTATGATATAGAGTCATAAAGATGTACAGCTTGGAAACAGACCCTTCATCCAATTCGTCCATGCCCACGAGATAGCCCAACCTAATCTCGTCCCATTTGCTACCATTTTGTCCATATCCCTCCAAACCCTTCCTATTTATATACCCATCCAGATGCATTTTAAATGTTGTAATTGTACCAACCTCCACCACTTTCTCTTCAAGCTCATTCCATTTACATACCACCCTCTGCATGAAAAAGTTGCCCCTTTGGTTCCTTTTAAATTTTGACTCTCTCACCCTCAGCCTATTCCTCTAATTCTGAACTATCCACCCTAGGGAAAAGACCTTGTCTATTTACCCTATCCATGTCCCTCATGATTTTAAAAACCTCTATAAGGTCATCCCTCAGCATCCAATGCTCCAGGGAAAACAGCCCCAGCCTATTCAGCCTCTCCCCATAGGTTAAATCCTTCAACTCTGTAAATGTTGTCTGAACCCTTTCAAGTTTCACAACATCATTCTGATAGGAAGGAGACCAGATTTGGATGCAATATTCCAAAAGTAGCCTAACTAATCTCCTGTAAAGCCGCAACATGACCTCCCAACTCCTATACTCAATGCTCTGACCAACACCCACTCATAGCCTGCTATGCAACAGCCCCGCGCCCAGTCTGCCACACAGCAACCTCACTCCCAGCGTGCCATGCTGCACACTGTTCCCAGCCTGCCGCACAGTGCCCAGCTCCCAAGTTACCATGCAGCAGCCCTGTTCTCAGTCTGTTGTGCAGCATCCCATTCTCAGCTTTCACAGAGTCCAGCTCACACCATTTCTGTTTTCCCACTGCTTGTAGTGGAATGCCTGTTGATTGCATGATTTACTACAATAAAATTTCAAGGATCCTAATTGTGATACAGTGGGTTCAAGACAAGAACTAGAGTTTACAAATTCTAGCCCATCTCATGTATATTCTCATTAGGGATCCTGATATTCAGTCTTGGGGTTAAAATCCTGACCTTAGTAGAGAAGCAGTATAAATCTTAAGTAGGACTGCATACCTTAAAGGAACTTTTGCTTATAAATTAAACCTCCAGTTCTCAGAGGCTCATAAGACTTAAAAACAGGAGAAGGCATTTGGTTCTTTATGACTGTTCTATCACTCAGCCAGTTCATTGTTGACCTGGTTGTAGTTTTGGTTCCAGTTTCCTGCTTGCACTCAAAAACCCTTGACTATCTGTCACAGTCCAGAATAAATTTCAAGACCCAGTCTCCACTCCCATCTGGGGATAAATATTCCATATGTTAAAGATCTTTTGAAAGAAAAGGTTTCTCTTCATCTCTGTTCTTAAAACGGTGATGTCCTGCCCTTAACCTACGTTCTCTTGTTTTAGATTCCCCCAGAAGAGAAAACATGTTCTAGTTATCTCCTCTATCTCTTTCCCTCAAGGTCTTATATGTTTAATAAGGCCACCTCTTTCTTCTAAACTTCAATGGGTATAGTCCTAACCTGTTTCCCTTTGTTTCATAAGATAAACTGTTCTTCACAGGAAAAAGTTGAGTGAATCTTCTCTTAACTGCTCCTAAAGTAATTATATATTTGTTTCAAATAAGGACTATAGATGCAGATTCACCAAGGACCTATAGGGCAACAGTAAACTTCCCTACCTTTGTATCCCACTTCCCTTTCAGTAAATGACAATGTTTCATTTCCCTTCCTAATCAATTGTTGTACCTGCATATCAATTTTGTGATCCATGTACAGGACACCTATATCCCTCTGTACCAGCTTGTTCAACAACCTCTCTCCATTTAAACAGCATACTTTTTTTTCCTATTCTTCCAGCCAAAATGGATAAATTTGCTCATGTTATATTTTATCTAATAAATTTTGCCTCCTCACTCAACCTGTCTATATCTGGTTGGGTAAGTAATCAATGTAATATCTGTCCAAGAAATGTTCCTTTTTACAAATAATGTATTTGTTTTACTTTATAATTACATTTCTGTAGAGAGGATATTTTTCTATCTCTAAGCCTTGCTAAATTTCACCTATCAGCGGAAATGATGAAAATGAACACATAAAAAGAGAAAAATACTTAATATCCTAATTATATTTTCACATGCTACCCAGAACTAAAGGTGGATTCAGCTCATGCTTCTTTCTAAGTTCAGTGGTAGGTTGCTGTTTTTTGTATTCATTCACGGTACAAATGTATCACTGGCTAAGCCAACATTTCTTAATCACCCATAGGTCAGTTAAGAGTCAACCATATTTCTGTAGGACTGGGGTCACAATGTAGGCCAGACTAGGTAAGGATAGCAGTTTCATTTCCTAAAGAACATTAGTGAACAAGATGGGCTTTTCTGACAATCGACAAAGGATACATGGTCATCTTAATTTCAGATATTTATTGAATCTAAATTCCACCATTCAAACCCTGATCCCCTGAACATTACCTGGATGTCTGGAGTAACAGTCCAGCGATAATACCACTAGGCTATTGCCTCCTGTCGGGTATACCATTTATTGAGTTCACTAAGTTCATATGATACTTTTTTTTATTGGATTTGAACTCAGAAATTTTTTCGATGATGTTATATCTGTCTTAACTTTCTTCAAAGGAACGCTCTTAAATTAACTTGCTTAAATCTTCCCATTATCTCATTATGTTGCCTTTGACGATTTCACATTATTTAAACACAGGATGATTGACAACACAGAAGGAGACCATGCACCCCTCATGTTCATTAGAGCCCATTTAATTATTTGTCCGTTTTAATGTTCCGTATTGATTGCAAATAACTCTTGTGTTAGTACCATCTGCTGAACAATTAGTAATAAAACAATCTCACTGACTTCATTATAGTCTGTAAGATTCCACCATTCTAACATGCTGAAATGCCTCTGAAAGAGTTATGCCTGTTACTCCCAAATCTCTGGCTGTTTCCTCATATCTGTGGCACAGTTTCCATTAAAGTATATATCTAACTCAGTTTTAAAAATTTCAATCGAGAATCGGTGTTCAGGTAATATATTCAAAGTCATATCAACTCAGAATCGCAGAACTATTTCTCTCCATCTCCCCTTTGTTTCTTTTGCCAATTCCCTGACTTCCGTGCCTTTTGGTTAACAACCTTCTTGCCAGTGGAAACAATTTCCACCTATCGATTTTATCATAACGTTTCACAATTCTTTGGAAAACCATTATGAAATTTTCTTGTGAGGCATTTTTATGTGTAATCAAGTGTTAACCCTTACCTCCAAACTCATCTCTAGATAGGGTGATTAAATTCCACTTCATAACAAAGTACAGAGTGTTAAAAACATATAAAAGGGAGCCATTTGTTCTTCAGGTCTGTGCCAGTGTTTTTAAAAGAGCTATCCAATTCATTGCATTCCCCTTCCACTTTGGCACTGCTCTGCAATTCTTTCATCTTCAAGTATTTATTCAATTTCCTTTGAAAATGATTACTGATTCTGCATATATCATTTATCAGGCATTGCATTCCAGATCACAATGACTTATAGAGGAAACAGACCCTTCCATCCAACTTGTCCTTGGCAACCAGATACCCTAAATTAATCTAGTCCCATTTACCAGTACTTGCTCCATATCCCTCTAAACCTTTCCTATTCATATATCCATCCAGATGCCTTTTAAATGTCATCATTGTATCAGTCTCCAACACTTCCTTGGGCAGTTCATTCTATACACGCACTACCCTCTGCATGAAAAAGTTGCCCTTTAGGTCCCTTTAAAATCTTTCCACTCACCCTAAACCTATTCTCTCTAGTTCTAGACTCCCCCAGCCCGAGGAAAATACCTTGTTTATTTACCCTATCCATGCCCCTCATGATTTTATAAACCTCTATAAAGTTACCAAAACTTTTGAAAGAAAGTATTAATGGCATTTAGTTCTTTTCGAAATTACCTTTCACCTGTATTCCCTGATTTCGCTACTTCAACTGCTGAAACATTTCTCCTTAAATATTCTACAAAACCATTAATAATATTCAATACCTCTACCAAATCGCTCCTTAACTCCATCTTCGTCTCAGCTATCATGTAACTGAAGTTATTTAATCCCTGCTTTGGTTATCGTAAATGTTTTCTGCATCCTACCAAATTCCTGATATCCCCCTTCAGCGTGTGGCCAGCTATGGAAATTAAGTCGTTAAGAGTAGAGTCATAGAGCATCGTAACAAACCCTTTGGTCTAACTTGTCCATGCTGACCAGATATCCTAAACTAATCTAGTCCCATTTGCCAAAGTTGAATAGATTGGGGCTATGTTCTCTGGAGCGTCGGAGGCTGAGGGGTGACATTGCAGAGGTTTACAAAATAACGAGGGACATGGATAAGGTGAACAGCCAAGGTCTTTTCCCCAGGCTTGGGGAGTCCAAAATTAGAGGGTATAGGTTTCAGGTGAGAGGGGAAAGATTTAGAAGGAACCTGAGGCGCAACCTTTTCACACACAGTGTGGTGCGTGTATGGAACAAGCTGCCAAAGGAAATAATGGGTGCTGGTACAATTACAACATTTGGAAGGCATCTGGATGGGCATATGAATCAGAGGATTTCGAGGGATATGAGAATCTTTCAAATATGTCATGAAAAGCAATGATTATGTATGAAGGCACAAACTGTTAATAACAAATACTTTGAATTGCAGAAATGAGTGGAAATCCACTTGATACAACTGGCATGGAACCCGATGCTTTTGATGGGCTATTGAGACTGATTTATGTACGAATTTCACAGGCAAATTTAACTTCGGTTCCCAAGAGTAAGTTGATTTGATTATTTTATTTAGTATTTGTATATTTTATGCAGCAATGTGCAGGTAGGGTTTCAAAGGGTTAAATCAAGTTTCTTTTAAAAGTAAAGGTAAAGGTCTTATCAGACCAAAGGGCTGCTCTCTCATTAGATGGGGGTTTAACCTGAAGATCAGCACACCTCAGGCAAGGGGACAGGTTGAGAAGGAGGGTCTTCCAAAGTAAACTCAGCCAACTGAGGTCTTTTTTTAACTAATACCACAAGCCAAAAGGACAAAGTTTCAGCTGTTTCTAAATGGCTTTCTGTATCCAGAAACTGTACCTTTGTCTTGTGACGATCTCCAAAATTATGTATTTCAGTAATTTGCAAATATTAACAAATGAGACTTTCATTTTGATCAATTCATTGCAACAGAGAGTAATCCAGCAACTAAAATTACACATATCACCAATAAATCACTTAAAATGATGCAACAGTGGAAAGTGGATCGTAGGGGAAAAGTTAGGCAAATCAGACAATGCAAATCTTCAAAAAACAGAGAATGCTGGAGAAACTGAAAATGTCTGGCAGCATTTGTTGGGAGAGAAACTGAATTATCATTTTGAGGCTGGTATGACTTCTTCAGAACTGAAGGAGTTGATAACATATTGAAAAAAAAAATGCTGGAGATCTTCAACTCTAATGAAGAGTCATGTAGTCTTGAAACATTAGCTTGTTTACTTTTCATGAATGCTGCCTGACCGCCTGGGAGCCCTACAACCTGGAGGACTCCAATTTCAAATAACCTCCTTCCCCATCCCGCGACTCCCTTGCCAGCCTCTCTCCCCTTTCACTGCTCCCTGCCACCTACCGGATTCACTCCTCCCACTGACCCACCAGGTTGTACCCTCTACCTGTCTTCACCTATCCCCACTTCACCACCCTGTTCCCCCACCCCCCTCCCACCCTCTTTATCTGCAGCTCCTCCCACACTCATCCCCCCAGTCCTGAAGAAGGGTTACACCCTGAACGTCGACTTCTGCACCTCCTGATGCTGAGTTCTTCCATCCTCCTGCCTGGCTATTTTGGAATCCAGCATCTGCAGTGTTTTTTTGTTTGCTGTGATCTCCAACGTTTTTGTAACATTTCTTGTAACCTTTGCTTCGACTAAATGCTGGATAAAGATGTAAAATAGGTGTAAATTCTAATGTGAAAGGGAAAAAATCCAACTGCTTCAGTGTTACATGCAGATGAGGCTGATATGGATGGTACATTCTATCAACTGTCGCTCAGTTAGCTACATACTCCCCTCTCAAGTTGTGAGTGAGTTTAAGTTTCAATGCAGGGCGAAAGCAGCGGAAACTAATTTAACACCCAATGCAGTATTTAGGAAGGTGCCAGCTTTGGGATGAACCATTAAATGGAGGCCCTCTCTGCCTGATCAAATGGTGTAAAAGATCTGGGCATAATTTCATAAAAGAGTAGAGGAGTTATCGCTGTATCGTGAACAATTATCACTCCATCAACATGATAAAAATGCAGACGACTAGATCATTTGCACATTGCTGCTTGAGGGATTTTGCAGCCACATTTCCTACATTACAATGGTGACTATACTTTAAAACAACTACATTGGCTGCAAAGTACTTTGAGACATCTGGTGGCAGTGGAAAGCGCTACAAAAATGTAAGTACTTTTTTCTTTATGAAGTCTTGAGAAAACTATTTATTTAATTGCAGAAGTCTGGCAGCTTAACCTGTGGCTAGTTTACAAATTAACAAATTTATTAAATTTATAATATTTGATAGCTCATCCAACACCTTAGCCGGTCAAAGAAAAACCAACATCCATTTCAGGAACTCTATGCCAAAGAGGCAAAAGCAAAACATTTTTTGGCTATGAAACAGTAAATTATATGTTCTTCTCCAATGGGATTTTTAAAAAAATAGGTTTGTTCACATGAAATATTCCAGTTTGAGTTAATGTACAATTACTTCATAACAGATGTTATATCTGCGACAAGTATCCAAGAAAGGTATGTAATCCCAATAGTAGAACATGAATATATATCCCTCCATCCTCTTCAACCACAAAGATGCTACTTGTTTCCCTCCAAATATCAATTTTAAATACAGTTTACTTGGCGTGACCTCAAACTAGGCTAGTTCTCTACTAATTTCATTACAGAAGTCACCCAAAGCCATTAGAGTTTTTACATCTAGCGTCATAGAATCAGAGGCAGAGGTTGAATAGGCTAGGGCTGTCTTCCCTGGAGCATCGGAGGCTGAAGGGTGACCTTATAGAGATTTATAAAATCATGAGGGGCATGGATAGGATAAATAGACAAAGTGTTTTCCCTGGGGTGGGGGAATCCAGAACTATAGGGCATAGGTTTAAGGTGAGAGGGGAAAGATAGAAAAGAGACCTAACGGGCAACCTTTTTACACAGAGGATGGTACATGTATGGAATGAGCTGCCAAAGGAAATGGTGGAGGCTGGTACAATTGCAACATTTAAAAAGCATCTGGATGGATATATGAATAGGAGGGGTTTGGAGGGATATGGGAAGAATAAAACTTTTTCTTGAATTATGTTCAAAGTATTTTCATCTGCATACTCTTAACAATCTGTACTTCCACTCCCTTTCACTGGGCATTAGATAATTAATGGTGAGACACAAACATTATGACACAGAAATATTTATTTTGTACTTCAACTCCTAAAAAATATCACAGGCTGGCATATAACTTACTTCACTTTGGAAGCCTGACTGAATATCTTGAAAATTGAGAGCTCTATATTTTTTATTCTATCAAGTTGTTTTTACTTAATGAGAATTGGAGAATGATCAATAAACAGTTTAACATGAATGTATATTTCTCCATCCTCTTCAACTGTATAAAGATGTCACTTGTTTTCCTCCAAGTACAAACTTTAAACAAAGTTTACTTGGTGTCATCTCAAACTAGTCTAGTTTTCTGCTAATTCCATCACAGAACCTTTTAAAACACAGATTGTACTTTAGGTATGGTATCCAAAAGTGACATACTTTTCAATACAAGTAGCTCATCAGAGAACTTGAGCTATTGAATGACCATGCACCCTTTCAAAAAATCTCTGATGAAGACACATTTCAATGCTTCCACTTCAAAGTTATGCCTTACCTCTGTTTGATGTCAAAAGTGTTATGAAATTATTTACACTTGACCAACTATATCTGAGATTATTTATACTAATTATCCTTAATTTATCCTCTCAGATTTACCATCCAAATTGCATGAGCTGTACCTTGATCACAATAAGATTGTATCACTGGAACTAGAGGATTTTAGGCGATACAAAGATTTGCGCAGGTAATGGGTTTTCTTTTAAATAAAATCAAATGTGATGCTAATTCATTTGAGATGTCATTTTGAATGTATTTGCGATCTGAGAAATGAAAAAGAAAACCAGACAACCAACTTAACTAGAGAAGGAAGAGAATGGAAAGCAGTATGGATTAAGCACAATGGCCCAGAAATTGCAGTCAGCAGTGAACAAACTATACCTGCAGTTCATCATGCTTAAACTTGTCTGCATACTTCCGGTAAGCTTTTGCAGTGCAATTTGTGGTAATTAAAAGATTAGAACATGATTCAGGGTCTATGAACAAATTACTGCAGATGCTGGAATTTGTACTGAAAACAATAAATGCTGGAAATCACAGCGGGCCAGACAGCATCCATGGAGAGAGAGCAAGCTAATGTTTTGAGTCTCGATGACTCTTCATCAGAGCTAAAGTAAAGTGCAGAGGGAACAGGGGACACTGATCTTAAGTGATTAGATCACTTAAGCTGAACTATCATTATCTTTTCTTCATTGGTGCCTTCACCCACTATCTCCCAGTGTTTCCCCACTCCCAAACTATAACATAAATGCTGTCCCCTCCACACTTCACTTCAGCTCTGACGAAGAGTCATCGAGGCTCAAAATGTTAGCTTGCTCTCTCTCCATGGATGCTGTTTGACCAGTTGCGATCTCCACGATTCAGTGTCTGAGAACAGGGAAAACAATAGTGTATTGTTTAATGAGATTAAACAATCTTTAATGAGGTACAAACCATGCTGCTCAACCAGGGAATGCAAGTAGTATGGTTTGGACCACATTAAGGATTCTTTAATCTCATTAATTGACACAATCTTGTTTTCGCTGTTCCCACAGACCCTGATCATGTTCTAACCTTTTAATTACCACAAATTGCAGTGCAAAAGCTTAGCAGAAGTATGTAGGCAAGTTTAAGCATGATGATCTCTAGGTGTAATTTGTAATTCAATTCAAAATCATGTACAGGAAGCAAAGAAGGGTTCAAGAGATAAAACAGCTCAGAAGAAATTTTTTTAGAAGTCTTAAAACACTGGCCAGATGGGATATAAACAAGGTTATTACACGAAGTGAGGAAAGACATTGCTGCACCTTTGGCGATGGTCTTTGCGTCCTCACTGTCCACTGGGATTGGCACCAGATGATTGGGGTGTGGCAAATGTTATTCCTTTGTTCAAGAAAGGGAATAGGAATAACCCTGGGAATTACAGACCAGTCAGTTTTAGATCGGTGATGGGCAAATTATTGAACAAAATTCTGAGAGACGGGATTTATGATTATTTGGAAAAGCATAGTTTGATTGGAGATAGTCAGCATGGCTTTGTGAGGGGCAGGTCATGCCTCACAAGCCTTAGTGAATTCTTTGAGGATATGACAAAACGCGCTGATGAAGGTAGAGCACTGGATGTAGTGCATAGGGATTTTAGCAAGGGGTTTGATAAGGTTCCCCATGGTAGGCTCATTCAGAAAATAAGGAGGCATGGGATACTGGGAAATTTGGCTGTCTGGATACAGAATTGACTGTATCATAGAAGACAGAGGGTGGTAGTAGACGGAAAGTATTCAGCCTGGAGCTTGGTGATCAGTGGTGTTCTGAAAGGAGCTATTCTGGGACCTCTGCTCTTTGTGAATTTTAAAAATGACTTGGATGAGGAAGTAGAAGGGTGGATGAGTAAGTTTGCTGATGATACAAAAATTGGTGGTGTTGTGAATAGTGTGAAATGATTCATTTTGGAAGGTCAAATTTGAATGCAGATTACAGGGTTAAAGGCAGGATTCTTGGCAGTGTGGAGGAACAGAGGGATGTTGGGGTCCATGTCCATAGTTTCCTCAAAGTCTTTCATCCAAGTTGATATGGTTGTTAAGACATATGGTGGGTTGGCTTTCATTAGCTGGGGGATTGAGTTTAAGAATTGTGAGGTTATGCTGCAGTTCTATAAAGCCCTGGTTGGACTACACTTGGAATAATGTGTTCAGTTCTGGTTGCCTCATTATAGGAAGGATGTGGAAGCTTTAGAGAGGGTGCTGAGGAGATATACCAGGATGCTGCCTGGACTGGAGGGCCTGTCTTATGAAGAAAGTTTGAGGGAGCTAGGGGCTTTTCTCATTGGAGAGAAGAAGGATGAGAGGTGACTTCACAGAGGTATACAAGATGATGAGAGGCATTGATAGAGTGGATAGCCAGAGATTTTTTTTCCCAGGGTAGAAATGGCTATCACGAGGGGGCATGATTTTAAGGTGATTGGAGGAAGGTTTCGGGGTGATGTCAGAAGTGGGTTCTTTACTCAGAGAATGGTGGCTGTGTGGAATGCACTGCCGGCAGTGGTAGTGGAGTCAGATATATAGGGACATTTAAGCGACTCTTGGATAGGCACATGGATGATAGTAAAGCGAAGGTTATGTAGGTTAGTTTCATCTTAAAGTCGGTTAAATTTCAGCATAACATCAAGGGCCAAAGGGCCTGTACTGTTCTATGTTTACAATTAATTAAATCCACATTATTTTAAATCTGAAAGGATGAGACTTCATATTTGTATAGCGTTTCAATGGTTAAAGGTTGTATGGCAGCTATTAAGGCGGAACACACCATTTAAAAATAAGTCATTTCCAATTGAATGGTAAGCCTAACATTTTCTGGGGTTTCTGATATTTGGGGGCTATATAATATATACATATATCAGCTTTATACAAGAGCTCCTCAGTGAATGCCAAATAATTTTATATCAGTTTCACAAAGCTTACAGAGGAAAATGTTCCTAACTTTCAAATGTAACTGCATGCGTGTGGAGTTCAGAAATTGTTGTCAATTTATTGCTTTGTAACAGCAAGCTCTGACGAAGTTACAAATGCTATAATTGGGATGAATTGAAGAAATTAATATTGAATTCTTAAGCTTAGAAAACAAAATTGTCCACAAAATACAACACAAAATAAATTTGCCAGTTTGGAAAATGGAAAATTGAAATAAGTACAAATAACTCTAATGAAGTGAGACAAACACAAGAAATGCTGAGGAAAGTCAGCAGATGTGGCAGCAACTGTGGAGAGAGAAAGACTGCTTTTGTTTAGCATTTCCAACATCTGCAATATTTTGCTTTTATCTAAAATATTGAGTATTGTGCAAAAGAATATTCACTTCTCAGGTCTGACATTTCTAGCCTTAACGGGCACAAAACATCTCTAAATATTTTAACTGGAAAATAAATTACATACAAGACTGAAAAAGATGAAAACAAATTAATTTGTCTGACTTCATAGTTCATAAAAAGGTAAGTGATGTTTCACAAATTCAACAAAGCTTATGCAGTGAATGGATAGATAAAAGTAGAGAGATAAACTTTTTGTCTAATGAAGAGAGATTGATCAGTTGAGGCCTGTAACCCTAGCGTTTAGAAGAATGATAGGAGATCTAAATTTATTGGCAATGTCGACATCGAGAGGCTGTTTTCTATTATGGGGTAATTTAGACTGAAGGGTCAAGGTTTCACGATAAAGGATAGCAAATGTAGAACAGAGATGAGAAGAAACGACTAATCTCAAAGGGGTGTGAATCAGCGTAATTCACTCCCCCAGAGTGTGGTGGATTCCAGAGCATTGAGGAGGAAATGGACAGATTTTTAATTAGTAATATTGAAGAGTTCTGAAGAGCAGGCAGGAAAGTGGAGTTGAAGCCAAGAGAAGAGATCAGCCATGATTGTAGTGAATGGTGGATCAGGTTTGAGGGGCTGAATTCCCAGCTTCCACTTCCAGTTCTTATGTTCTTATGTAATTCGTAGATGTATCATGTAAGAGTTTTCAGGAGGCACAGTAAGATAGCCCACAAAAATCTGGTTGAAAAGAGATGATGTGGGAAAACATGAAGCTGTTCAGTTTGGAAGGAAGAACAAAAGAACAGAATATTATTTAAATTGAGTAAAACTGCAGAAAGCTGCAACACAAAGGAATTTGTGGTACTTGGGCATGCAACAGAGAAAGCTAGCACACAGGTACTGCTTATAATCAGGAAGGCTAATGGAATGTTGACCAGTTTTTCAATGAGTTTGGAGTGTAACAGTGGGGAAATCTCTCTGCAAATCTACAAGATTTTAGTGAGACTATATCTGGAGTATTGTGAACAGTTTTGGTCCCTTTGTTTAAGGAAAGATATTATTTATCTTTCCAAGAAGGTTCACTAGTAAAGGGGAATTGTCTTCAGCAAAGGCTAAACATGTTGGGACTCTACCCACTGTTTAGAAGAATGAGAGGTGATCTCATTGAAACCTGCATGATTCTTCAGAGGCTTGGACAGGGGAGGTGATGGACGAGTGGTATTATTACTGGACTATTAATTGTGAGACCCCGGCAATGTTCTGGAAATCAGGATTGATGGAACCCGAATTCAATAAATGTCTGAAATTAAGAATCCAATGATAACCATGAAACCATTGCTGTTTGGTGGATAAACCCACCTGGTTCGCTAATTTCCTGAGGAAAGGAAACTGCCATCTTTACCTGGTCTGGTTTACAACAAACCAGGCAGCATCCGAGGAGCAGGAGAATCAACGTTTCGGGCATAAGCCCTTCTTCAGGAAAGGCTTATGCCCAAAACGCGATTCTCCTGCTCCTCGGATGCTGCCTGGCCTGCTGTGTTTTTCCAGCACCACATTTTTCAACTCTGGTCTCCAGCATCTGCAGTCCTCACTTTCTCCTGGCTTACAACAATGTGGTTAACTCTAAAACTATCCTCTGGGCATTGAGGGATGGGCAGTAAATGATAGTCTGGCCAGTGACACTCATATCCTGTGAAAGATGCTAAGAGATGTTTACCTTCAATGGAGAATATAAGACAACAGTCTCAGAATGAAGAAGCACCAATTTAAGCCTGAGTGGAAGAGGAATTTCTTCTCACAGAGTGCTGCGAGAACAGAATCGTTATATATGTTTAAGGATAAAATAGATTTTTGGTCAGTCGGGGCTACAGGGAAAATGCAAGAAAGTGAATATTAGGAGTAATGGTTCAGCCATAATCATATTGAATGGCAAAGCAGGATGGAGGGGCCAAATGGCCAAAAAAGCTGCTGTTCCAATTTCTTATGTTCTTATTACATTGTAACAGTGCCACCGAGAGGGTGAAGGCTGAAATCAATAAATAAAATAGTTTACTTCTGTCAGACACCAGGCTGAGTTTGTGAAAGGTTAAGTAATGACACCTTTGAAATTAAAATTTTCTGATACAGCATCACCAACAGGCTTAACCTAGCTACAGAAGTATAAAGTGTATGACTTAGTAATAAGGCAATGAATAAAACACTTTATGAAATGCATGTCCCATGTACTGAATATAGAGTCACTTCCTTTTCATGTTACAGATTGGACTTGTCCTACAACCAAATTAAAGAGATTGAAAATGGAAGTTTATCATTTCTTCCTAAATTAAGACAGCTTCATTTGGAAAACAACAAAGTTAAGCATGTTCCTGCTGATATAAAGAAACTGATGCATTTGCAGGTAAATAACAAATTGTTCCTTTGATTTATTACTTTAATTCTATTTACCTGCTTTTGTACAACAACTGAAGCATTTTGTAAAAAAACAGAATAAACAGCAAATGAAACAACCAATAATCTCAGTCATAGAGTCATATTCATTTAGTTATACAGCATGGAAACAGACCCTTTGGTCCAACTCAGCCATGCTGACTTGATATTCTGAACTGATCTTGTCCCATTTGCCAGCATTTGGCCCATATCACCCAATAACTCTTTCTATTCATATACTCATTCAGATGTCTTATAAACATTGTAATCGTACCCACCTCGATCACCTCCTCTGGTGGTTCATTCCACAAACGCACCACCCTCTGCATGAAAAAGTTGCCCCTCAGGTCCCTTTTCAATCTTTTTCCTTTCACCTTAAACCTATGCCTTCCAGTTTTATACACCACTACAACTGGAAAATGACCTTGGATAATCACTAATGCCCCTCACAGTTTTTTAAACCTCTACATGGTCACCCTCAGCCACTGATACTTCAGGGAAAAAGCCCCAGCCTATTCAGCCTCTTCCAATAGCTCAAATCCTCAAATCCCGCAGCATCCTTGTAAATCTTTTTTTGAATCCTTCAAGTTTAGTAACATCTTTCCTATAGCAGGGAGACCAGAACTGAATGCAGTATTCTAAAAGTAGCCTCACCAAAGTCCTCATCCAACATGGTGAGATACTAGCGAGTTCATAAGTATCTGCAGATTATCTTTTGTTGTTGTTAATCTCATCCAAGACTGACTTGAGTTCATTTTGAGAGATGATGTTTCTTTCTGCTGATCTAAGTATTTGGACTACAGTTTAGTATTCTGGTTATATGTTAAATCAGTTTTTTGAAGCATCTCATACGTTCATGTCCTTGATGCTTCTGTCACCTGAGATGTTTGGAAACAGAGGACACAGAAATGGGAAACTCAAAGTAAGCATCAAGAACACAATATAGCACAGGAACAGATCCTTTGGTCCACTAAGCCTGCACTGATTGTAATTCTTATTTAGACCTGCTACTTATTGCCTATGCGTGGTTTCTAACCCTCTATTTGCTTCCTAATCACGTGTCTATCAAGATATGCCTTAAATGTGCTAACATGCCACCTCCATCAGCAGTATGTTCCAGGCATCCACTACCCTCTAGGTGAAGAACTTTCCCCTTCTCACAGTGAATCTGTGGCCTCTTGTAGTTGACCTTTCCAACCAGGGAAAAAGCCTCTCGCTATCCTATCTATGTCACTCATAATTTTGCTCTATCATGTTGCGACTCAGCATCTGCCTTTCCAGTGAAAACAATCTGAGTTTACCCAACTCCTTCAAACTAGGCAACATCCTGGTAAACCTTGTCTGCACCCTCTCCAAAGCATCCACGTCCTTCTGATAATGTGACAACCAGAAATGCATGCAATATTCCAAATGTGGCCTAACTAAAGATTTGCACAGCTGTAACATAACTTGCCGACTTTTATATTTGATGCCCTGGCCAATGAAGGTAAGCACATTGTATGCTTTCTTGACCACATTATCCACATGTGTTGCCATTTTCAGGGATCTGCAAGCCCCGGATCCTTCTGCATGTCAATGCTTCTAAGGGTTCTGCCATTTATTGTATAATTCACACCTCATTTGATCTTCCAAAAAGGCATTATCTCTCATTTATCTGGATTGCACTCCGTTTCTCTGTCCAAAACTGCAATCTATCTATACCCTGCTGTATCCTTTGACAATTCTCCTCATTATCTGCAACTCCACCAAGTTTGGTGTCATCCACAAATTTACTAAGCAGACCACCTAAATATTCCTTCAGATTATATATTATATATATATATATTATAAACAACAATCCAGCGGAACATCACTACTTACTGATCTCCATTCCATAGAAACACCCTTCAACCTCTATTCTCTGTCTTCTATGACTGAGCCAGTTTTGAATCCATCTAGCCAGCTCACCCTGGATCTCATGAGACTCTACCTTCTGCACCAGCCTGCCATGAGATACCTTATCAGAAGCTTTAATAAAGTCCATATTAAAAAAAAATCCACTGTGCTTCCCTCATGACTTTCCGTGCACAAACCCATGCTGCCTATTACTAACAAGTCAAGTTTTTCCAAATGTAAATAAATCCTATGTCAGAGTGTGGTGCTAGAAAAGCACAGCTGATCAGGCAGCATCTGAGGAGCAGGAGAGTCGATGTTTTGAGCATAAGCTCTTCATCAGGAATGAGGGGTGGCTCAAGGGGGCTGAGAGATAAATGAGAGGGGGCTGGGTGGAAGGTAGCTGGGAATGAGATAGGTAGATGAAGGTGGGGATGAAGGTGATATGTTGGAGAGGAGGTGGATCGGATATGTAGGAAGAAAGAAGGACAGGTAGGACAGTTCAAGAGGGTGATGCCCAGTCGGAAAGTTAGATCTGGGATAAGGTGGGGGAAGGGCAAATGAGGAAACTGGTGACATCCACGTATATCCCGTGTGGTTGGAGGGTCCCAAGGTGGAAGATGAGGCATTCTTCCTCCAGGCATCGGGTGGCTAGAGTTTGTAGTGGAGGAGGCCCAGGACTTGCATGTCCTTGGCAGAGTGGGAGGGGGTGTTAAAGTGTATGGCCACAGGGTAGTAAGGTTGTTGAGTGCATGTGTCCCAGAAATGTTCTCTGAAATGTTCTGCAAATTGGCATCCTGTCTCCCCAATGTAGAGGAGCCCACATCGACAGCAACGGACACAGCAGATGATGTGTGTGGAGGTACAGGTAAATTTCTGTCGGATGTGGAAGGATCCTTTGAGGCCTTTGTGGATGGAGGTGAGGGAGGAGGTGTGGGTGCAGGTTTTGCACTACATGCAGTGGCAGGGGAAGGTGTCGAGACTGTAGAGTGGGTTGGTGGGGGGCGTGGACCTAACAAAGGGAGTTGCGGAGGGAATAGTCTCTCCAGAAAGCAGATAGGGTTGGGGAAGGAAATACATCCATGGTGGTGGGGTCTCTTTGTAGGTGGAGGAATTGGCGGAGAATGATGTGATGTATCTGGAGGTTAGTGGGGTGGCAGTTTCTGTCCTCGTTGCGATTAGAGGTTCAAAGGAGGAGGTGCAGGAAGTGGAGGAGATACGCTGGAGGCCTATCACTTTCACCCCCACCTTCATCTACCATTCCAGCCAGCTTCCACCCAGCTCCAAACCCCCTCACATTTATCTCTCAGATCTCTTGGGCCACCCCTCATTCCTAATGAAGGGCTTATGTTCGAAATGTCGACTCTCCTGCTCCTGGGATTTCAGCACCACACTCTTTGGCTCTGATCTCCTGCACCTGCAGTCCTCACTTTCTCCTAGTGAATAAACCCTATCTTTCATTACCTTCTTCAACAGCTTCCCACCACTGACGTCAGGCTCACTGGTCTGTAATTACCCGGAATAACTCCTCTTAAACAAAGAACAACATGGGCCATTCTCCAGTCCTCTAGAACCTCACCTGAGGCTAAAAGGAATGCAATGATATCTAATAAGGATCCACGTATTTCCCCCCTTGCCTCTCACACTATCCAGGAATAGATTCCATCTGGCCATAGGGACTTGTCTACCTTGATGTATTTCAAGCCACCAACACTTCTTTCTTCAATATGTTGACCTACCCAAGACTATTCACACACCTTTTGCAAACCTCAAAATCCCTCATGTCCCTCTCTTTGGTGAATACCAATGTAATACACATTAAGGATCTCACCCATTTCCTCTGGCTCCACATGTAACCTCCCTCCCATATCCTTTAGTGGGCTTACCTTTTCCTTAGCCATCCTCATACTCCTAATATATGTATAAAATGAAACCCGAAAGAACTGCTGAAATCAGAAACAAAAACAGAAATTGCTGGAGAAGCTCAGCAGGTCTGGCAGCTCTATGGAGAGAAATCAGAGCTAACGTGTCAGTTCCAGTGACTCTTCCTCAGAACTGTTCTGAAGGGTCACTGGATCCAAAACATTAATTTGATTTCTTTTCACAGATGCTGACAGACCTGCTGAACTTTTCCAGCAATGTATGTTTGTGTTTCTGGTATGTATAAAATATCATGGAATTCTCCTTAATCCTTCTGGCCAAGGACATTTCATAGCCCCTTTCAGCCTTCCGAATTCCCCATGTGAGCTCCTTCCTACTTTTTCTATATTCTTCAAGGATTTTGTCTGTTTTTAGTTGCTTACACCTTAGGTATGTTTCCTTTTATTTTGACTGAGCTGATAATTACCCCTGTCATCCAAGGTTCCCAAATTCTGCCATTCCTGTCTTTCATTTTCACAGGAACACGCCTGTCATGCACCCTAACCAACTGGTCCTTAAAAGAATCCCACATGTCGGATGTAGATTTCCCCTCAAACATCCCCTCTCAAACCACATTCTCTATTTCGGTTATAGCTGGCCTTCCCCCAGTTTAACAGCTTCATCGAAGGTCCAGTCTTGTCCTTACCCATAAGTATCTGAAAATTTACAGAATTATGATCACTATTCTCAATATGCTCCCCCACTGAAGCTTGGATCACCTGTCTGGGCTCATTTCTAAATACCAGGTCCATAGTGGTATTTCCCTCCATCATTGCACTGTCCAAATATTATTTCAAAAAACTCTCCTGGACACACCTAACAAAATGCTCCCCATCCAAACTCCCAACACTAAGGGATCCCAGTCATTATGGGGAAAATTAAAATCATTCACCTCAACAAACCTGTTATTTTCATGTCTTTCAATAATCTGATTACATATCTCTTCTTCTATCGCCCACTAGCAGCTAGGAGGTTTGCAGTACAATCCCAGCATTGTGATTGCATCCTTCCTATTCCTGAGCTCCAACCATAATGCCTTGAGGCAAGATCCCTCCAGGGTGTCCTCTCTCAACATCGCTGTAATATGCTTCCTAATCAGTAGTGCCAGTCCCCACTTCTTTTGCTTCCTCCTCTGTCTCATCAAAAAACATCGATATCCTGGAACGTTACGCTGCGAATGCTGTTCCTCTTTCAACCTTGACTATGTAATAGCAACAACATAATTGCATGCATTAATCCAGGTTCTAAATTCATTCTTCTTATCTGTTATATTTCTTGCATCAAAGCAAACACAGTTCAAGCATCCTGTTCCGCTGCGCTCAGCAACCTCTTCCGGGTTGCTATTCCTCTTAGCTATATTTGCCTTTGAATCAAGAGCTTCCCTAATCTCCATACTTACTGACCTGCTGCTCTGGATCCCAACCCCCTGCCACACCAGTTAAACCCTCCCAAATGGCACTATAGAATCTCCCTGCCAGGATACTAGTGTCCCTCCAGTTTAGGTACAACCTGTCCTTCGTGTACAGGTCCCACCTTGCCTGGAAGACATCCCAATGATCTATATATTTCAGGCCCTCCCCCTACACCAGACCTTTAGCCACGTGTTCAATTGTACTTTGCCTCTGTTCCTAGCCTCAGTAGCACGTGACACGGGGAGTAATCCTGAAATTACTACTCTAGAGTTCTGGCTTTTTAGTTTAGTACCAAACTCCCTCAATTGTCATTGCAGGACCTTGTCACTCCTCGTACCTGTGTCATTTGTGTCAGTATGGACAATAGCTTCTGTCTGCAGACCTTCTCACTTCAGGTTGCCCTGTACCTACTTAGAGACATCCATGACCCTGGTACCAGGGAGGCAACATACCATCCTGAAGTCCCTCTTGTGGCCATAGGAGTGCCTATCTGTGCCTTGAGTACTGAATCTCCAATTACTATTGCTCTTCTATCTTGTGTCTTTCCCCTCTATACAGCAGAGCCAAGCCCTAGTGCCTCTGCACGGATTGCTGCTGCTGCTGTCACCTGATGGGCCATTCCCCTCATCTGTATCCGAAACAGAATACTTCTTTGACAGGAAGACAGCTGCAGAGGACTCCTACACTGACTGCCTGCTGAGCTAAGATTAGTCATGATCATGTTAAAAGGTGGACCAAGCTTGAGAGGCTGAATTGCCTACTCCTACTTTTTTTGTTATGAGAAAGATGTATGAGAAGGAAACAGAGATAAAAGTCTTTGATAGGCTTGAGATTAACCCAGAAAGTTCACAACTGCAATATTGATACAAAAGACTTCTGCTCAGATTAGATTCCCTACAGAATGGAAACAGGCCTTCAAAGAGCAATCCACCCAGACCCATTCCCTTACCCTTACATTTACCCCTGACTAATGTACCTAACACTATGGGCAATTTAGCATGGCCAATTCACCTGACCTGCACATTTTTGGATTGTGGGAGGAAACCGGACCACCCGGAGGAAACGCATGCAGACACGGGGAGAATGTGCAAACTCCACACAGACAGTTGCCCAAGGCGGGAATCGAACCTGGGTGACTAGTGCTGTGAGGCAGCAGTGCTAGCCACAGAGCCACCATGTGCCCTGAAGGTTCTAAGTTGTAACCTTGTTCTTTCATCTAAGAATATATTTTCCTTGCTAGTAATCAACCAAGACTGCACTTTATGAAAATCATCCCAAACTAAACAAATGTGAAATACCAATGTCAACTTTTTCACAATATTCAATTACAGAATTTTCAGCTTTTTATTTTTTTTTAAACAGGTACTTTATCTTCATAATAATAATATTAGCAAAATTGACGTGGATGATTTCTGCCCAAAGGAATCAAGCAATAAGATGACGTTCTATAGTGGAATCAGCCTTTTTGGCAATCCAGTGAAGCACTGGGAAATTCAGCCAGCTTCTTTTCGATGTGTCTCTGGTACTTTTGGCGTGCAGTTTGGAAAATAATAGATGAATAATAAATAACAATAGATGTGTACAAGTATTGTTCCCATAAGGTTAAATAACATGAAGCATGAAATTCCTTTTGACAAAAACAGGAAAAAATTGCTTTCTTCAACAATTAACCACTTGGAAATCCACAAAATCAAAATTGTGATTTCAAGAGTCAAAATGTGTTAGCAGTTGTCAAAAGAGGAATTTCATTTCAATTATCCATTCTGAGAAAATGCTTCACTTGGTGCCTTCTATATGACTAGGAATGGTCACTAATTGCACAACTGTGATAGGTTTCAAAGAAATAAAAGTCAATTAAATACAATGCAGCGTTGCCATTTAGTTCTTATGAGGTTCTAACTTCTGATTGTATAAGCAACTGTTGCCTTGCCACCTCCAATCCAAACTGAAACAACTCCAGTCAGTCAATAAAATAATTCATTTCATTTCAATTCACAGTGCAGTTTGGTATCTCCGAAAATGATGATGCAATTCATGAATTGAATTAACCAGTATGTAAGTGATCTGCTTAACAAGGTTTAGTTTACTAAGTCAAGTAGGTAAGTATCATTTGAATTGTACCACAGTCTCCACTTGTTAAATTCAAAGATCTGACACTCCTTTTTTTTAGCATTAAATGAATATTTTTCAGTCCAATTCACATCAATTTTTCACAGAAAAAAATCACAACTTTATCAGGAAAGATTTACATTATCTTAGTTTCAAATTTTACTTTAATCTTTGGTTTGCTTGTCAGTGATTGAAGGATCTTTTAAGTTTACATATAAGCATAATTTTCACCTTCATTGTTTTTTTAAAAGGAGATCCATTCTAACATTATTCAAGTAGACTCGAGACCTACAGCCATATTATGGCACAAAGAGTTACATGAAATAATTTCACGTTAATGATACAAGAATGGGGCAAACAAATTTTTAGAGAATCTAGGAACTTCTACAAAACAATGCAGCAGGAATACAGTATATTGGCATTGAACTGCAAAAGTCAATGTCTTTGCCAATCAATATGTTTTTGAACCATCTTGCTAATTCGAATAATACTGATAATTTATCTGCAAGAACACAGAAGTTACTCTTAGTGTTAGACTTAGCCTCCTAACAGTATTTCTACTTTGCTTTTATTCATTCATGAGGCATTGACATCGCTGGCTGCATTTATTGCCCATTCCTAAGTGTCCTTGACAAGGTCATGTTGAGTAGCTTCTTGAATTGCTGTAGTCCATCTGATATAGTTAGACCCAAATGCCATTACGAAGGGAGTTCCAGGATTTTCACTCGGTGAAATTGAAGTAACAGTGATATAGTTCCAAGTTAGATTGGTGAGGAGCTTAGAGGGGAACTTGCAGGTGGTAGTGCTTCCATGAAACTATAGATGCCTTTGTCCTTCTAGACAGTTGTCGGTTGGAAGATGCTGTTGGAACCTTGATTAATTTATCAGTGCATGTTGTACATGTTGTACACTGCTACTACTGAGCAGTAGTGGAGGATATGAATATTTGTGGATTGTTGCCAAACAAGTGTGTTGCTTTGTTCTGAATGGTGTCAAACTTCTCAAGTGTTGCATAAGCTGCTCGCATCCAGGTAAGTAGAAAATATTTCATCATGGATGTAAGTTTGCTCGCTGATCTGGAAGGCTCATTTTCAGACATTTCATCACTGTACTAGGTAACATCATCAGTAAGCCTCTGGTGAAGCACTGGTGTTACGGCCTGCTTTATATTTATGTGTTTAGGTTTCCTTGGGTTGGTGATGTAATTTCCTGTGATGCCATTTTCTGTTCTTTTTCTCAGAGAGTAATAGATGGGGTCCAGATTGATGTATTTGTTGATAGAGTCCCGGTTGGAATGTCATGCTTCTATGAATTCTTGTCCTTTTCTCTGGCTTGTCCTCAGATGGATATATTGTCCCAGTCAAAGTGGTGTCCTTCCTCATCTATATTTAAGATACTAATATTAGTGGGTCATGTCTTTTTGTGGCTAGTTGATGTTTACGTATCCTGGCAGCTAGTTATCCAATGTAGTGTTTGTCGCAGTTCTTGCAAGGTATTTTGTAAATGGCATTAATTTTGCTTGTTGTCTGTATAGAGTCTTTTAAGCTCATCAGCTGCTCTTTTAGTATGTTGGTGGGCTAACGTGATGCCAAGGCATCTGAGTAGGCTGGCTGTAATTTCTGAAATGTCTTTGATGTAGGGGAGACTGGCTAGGGTATCTGGGTGTGTTTTGTCAGCTTGTTTGGGTTTGTTACTGAGAAATTGATGGAGGCTCACTGATGATGTTACCTAGTATGGTGATGAAACATCCGAAAATGACCCTTCCACCTCAGTGAGCAAACTTATATCCAGAACCTCAACCTGAGCTACAAATCTTCTCCAAATTCGCTAATATTTCATCATACTTGTGACTTATAGCTTGTAGATAGTGTACACACTTTTGGGAATCAGAAGGCGAGGTATTTGCTGCAGAATCTGCTCTTGCATCCACTATTTATATGGCTAATCCATTAAGTTTCTGGTCAATGGTAACCTCCGGGGGTTGATAGGGGATTAAGTAATAATAACGCCACTAAATGTCAAGGAGCAATGGTTAGATTCTCTCCCTGGAGACAATCATTGCTGGGCATTTGTGTGACATGAATGTTATTTGCCAATTGTCAGCTAAAGCATGAATATTGTCCAGATCTTGCTGCATTTGAACATGGATTGCCATAGTACTGAGGAGTTACACATTGTGCTGAATATTAAGAAATCATTGGTGAACATCCCCACTTCTTAACTTGCGATTGAGGGAAGGTCATTGATGAAGCAGCTGAAGATTGTTGGCCCAGGACACTACCCA
The DNA here is from genome assembly GCF_004010195.1 of Chiloscyllium plagiosum. NCBI lineage: Eukaryota > Metazoa > Chordata > Chondrichthyes > Orectolobiformes > Hemiscylliidae > Chiloscyllium > Chiloscyllium plagiosum. Next base: position 19,783,077 of record NC_057727.1, read on the forward strand.
GACAAACTCCTGGGGTTGAGATGACTGGCTTCCAATGACTACAACCATCTTTCTTTGTTCTTAGTATTAACTTAACCAACAGAGAGGTTTCCCTGGATTCCCACTGACTCGCTAGGGCTCACTGATACTACACTCAGTCAAAAGTGACCTTGACATCAGAGGCGGTCACTCTCATCTCTGGAATTCAGCTCATTTGTCCAAGTTTGAACTAATGTTGTAATGAGGTAAGTAAGCGAGAGACCATGGTGGAGTCCAAATTGGGCCTAAATGTGCAGTTTATTGCTGTGCAAGTACTGTTTGATAGCTGTGTTGATGACATCTTCCATCACGTACAGATGATCAAAAGTACAAACCCTTGGATACTAATTGTCTGGGTTGGATTTGTCCTTTTTTTGTTCTCAGGATGTAGTTGGGCAATTTTGGACTATGTCAGTTGGATGCCAGTATTGTTACCACATTGGAACAGCTTGGCTAGGAGTAGAGAAAGTTATGGAGTGCAAGTCTTCAGTACTATTTCTGGAAAGTATTCTATCACACTCTTGGCTTTATGCTGCATAAATAATGTACATGCTTTGAGGAATGATGAGGAGAGTTTTCATCTCAAATTCCCAGTCTCTAAGCTGCTTTCATAGGAATGGTGTTTATATGTCTGGCCAAGTTCAGTTTCCAGTAAATGGTAAACTTTAGGGACTTAATATTGGGGGATTAACAATGGTAATATGCCAGTACTACCACTCTATAGTGCTTACACATTTCTAGTGATTTTTCTACAGACTTAGTCCCCCATTTCTCTTAGCATTCGGGGAGGTGATGGTCCACTGATATTATTGTTACAGTATTAATCTCGAAACTGAGCTAATGTTTGGGGACCTGGGTTTAACTCCCACTACAGCAGACGGTAGAATTTGAATTCAACGTAAATATCTTAATTAAGAATCTGCTGATGACTATGAAGCCATCATCGATTGTCAGAAGACCCATCTGGCTCAGGGAATGTCTTCCTGGGAAGGAAATCTGCCAGCCTCACCTGGTCTGGCCTAGGTGTGACTCCAACCAGAGCAATGTGGTTGAGTCTCAACTGCCCTCTGAAATGGCTTAAAAGTCCACTCAGTTGTATCAATCATTACAAAATCTCAACAAGAAAATGAAACCAGACATACTACCCAGCATGAATTTAGCACCAAGAAATCACAATGGTAAAAACAGCCCTGTCGACTGTACACAAAATCAGAAGTTGCTGCAAAAGCTCAGCAGGTCTGGCAGCAACTGTCAAGAGAAATCATAGTTAACGTTTTGGATCCGGTGGCCCTTCCTCAGAACTGGTATACAGATTGAAGAGGATTTAATCTAGATGTCTGCAGGGTTGGTAATAGTGTAAAGAAGTAGAAAAAGGAATAAGGTGCATAAAGAAGTAAGTGTTGGTAGGTATGAGAGAACAAAATACTGGAGTGGGAGGGTTGACCCTAATGCTAACCTTATTTTAAATAGAAAATCGTGAAGCACTGCAAAGAATACAAAGGCAGGTTTTGAATGCAACTTCTGTCGATTATGCAGTTCTCCCTACTATCATCTGGGGGCTAGTACCAAAACTGGGAGAGCTGACTAGTCAAGCAATAGTCGAGAGTGTGGTGCTGAAAAAGCACAGCAGGTCAGGCAGCACCAGAGGAGCAGGAGAATCTACGTTTCGGGCAAAAGCCCACAGTCATATTCATGGAATCATATAGACAATATCCCAGGCACACTATCAGTATCTCTGAACATGTCCTGTCCCACCTGCAGGACAGACCTGGCACAGTAGTATACATATGGGAGGGAATTGCCCTGGCTTCAGGTTAAACATGAATAAGGAAACCTCCTGCTAGGACCCACGTACTGTGTCCCCCCCCCAGCTGGGGAACTGGCACTCCTGCATGTTTAACATCAATTAGACAACACCTTCCAAATGCACAATCATTTCCATCTGGAAGAGCAACAGATACATGGGAAGATCACCACCTGGTGTGAGTTTCCCTCCAAGCCTCTCACCATCCTGACTTAGAAATATATTGCTTCACTGTCACCAAGTCAGAATCCTGGAATTTCTTCCCTTAAGGTATTGTGGGTCTACTGACAGCACATGAGCTCCAGAGTACAGGAGATATACTGCAGTAGTTCAAGCAGGCAGCACACCATCACCTTCTCAAGGGCAACTGGGGACAGGCAATATATGTTAGCCAGTCAATAATGCCCATGTCCCTTGATTAATTAAAAAATGAAGATTGTACCCTTGTAGATTCTCACCCAATCTCAGCTAAATCTTACTTGACAAAACAGTGACTAAAAATTCTACCCAATGTTTCCCTCATTGTCACTACATCATGTTCTCATGTATCTTATGGCAGTTGTAGTAGCTCAACTGCCTCACTCATTACACATTGTGTTTACAGACATGCATTCAAAACTTGCCTTTCTGTTTTTTGTAGTGCTTCATGATCTTCTATTTAAAAAAGGGTTACAGTTAGGGTCAACCCTCACACTACATCTATACCCTTTTCTCATACCTACCAACACGTACTTCTTTATGCACCTTATTTCTTTTTCTATTTCTTCACACTATTATCAACCCCATAGATATTTAGATTAAGCTCTCTTCAATCTGTAAACCAGGAACAATAAACAATAGTGAACTCTGAAGAAAACTATTTGTGCACAGGCATATCAAACACTCTCCAGATCTGTTGTATCTGGTGCAATAAAGTACAAACAGTGTTCCTCAGGCTCACTAACACCACTATGTTCAATATAAGTAAAGTTTTAATGATTTCTATGTAACACCACCAATTAGTGGAAAGTGGATTTTCAATGTTCTGAATTCATGGTCACAACTGGTTTCAAGCTCAATTTTCTTCAGTGTGCTATACCAGTGACATGCGAGAGCTTTCACCCTGAAATTTATACCTCACTTATGTTAGCCTAATGGGCTGAGTAAGACTGTTAATTAGTGACTGATTATGTATTGTGAATTCATGCTCAGCACAAGGTTGCCAAATTGTTAAAGGTAATTGGAACAGCTTCAGCGATTGCTTCTCTCTGACACTCTTGACTGAATTCTATCCTACCCCCTTGGAAGAAAATGCATTGTTCTAACTCTGAGAGGAGAAAGTGAGGTCTGCAGATGCTGGAGATCAGAGCTGAAAATGTGTTGCTGGAAAAGCGCAGCAGGTCAGGCAGCATCCAGGGAACAGGAGAATCGACGTTTCGGGCATAAGCCCTTCTTCAGGTTCCTGAAGAAGGGCTTATGCCCGAAACGTTGATTCTCCTGTTCCCTGGATGCTGCCTGACCTGCTGCGCTTTTCCAGCAACACATTTTCAGCTCTGTTCTAACTCTTAGACTTACATTATCCATGAATGATTTGTTTCAAAATATCCCAGCATTAAATGAGAATGATTAATTTTTTTTATGTTGAAAAACTTCAACAAAGTTTTGAAAACGGTCAAAACAGGATGGAAAGAAAAACCTACCAAACTTTTAAAAATTGAAAATAAACCAACAAAATCATGCATTGAAAACATTTTGAGCACAGGCGATAAGAATGGTCTTCAGGAATTTCTTCAGCCAGAGGGTGGTGACTCTGTGGAACTTATTGCCTCAATGACTGAATGGCAGAACAAGCTCGATACATTGAAAGGTCTAATTCTGCTCCTATGGTCTAAGATCATAAGATGGAGAAGCATAATTCAGCTATCAAATGCTCTGCCATTTTATAATGACTGATATATTTCTCAAACCTATTTTTTTGATTCCCATACCAATCAAAAACTATCTTTCCCTTTCTCTGTCGTAGAAACACTCAATGACTTGACCTCCACAGGCCTCTAAAGCAATAAATTCCATAGATTAACCATCCTCTGGCTGAAAGAAGTTCTCTTCATCTCAGTTCTCTAGGGTGTCCCTTCAGTCTGAGGCTGTGTACTCGGGTCCTAGTCTCTCCGGTTAGTGGAAACATCTTCTCCATGTTCACTTTATCTATGTCTCTCAGTATTCTAAGTTCCAATCAGATCCCTCCTCACCCTTCTAAACTCCACTGAGTATAGAATCAAAGTCTTCAACTGCTCCTTGTATGATAAGCCCTTCATCCCCAGGATCATTCTTGTAAACCTCTGGATCCTCTCCAATCCCACACATCCTTCCTGAGATACATGGCCCGAACTGATCACTATATTCCAAATGTGATCTAACCAGAGCCTTATACAGCCTCAGCAGTACATCTCTGCTTTTGTATTCTAGTCCTCTTGAAATGAATGTTAACACTGCATTTGTCTTCCTAAATGCCAACGGAACCTGCAAGTTAACTTTAAGAAAATCCTGAACTAGGACTCCAAATCTCTTTGCGCTTCACATTTCTGAAGCCTTTCCCCATTTAGAAAATAAACTATGCCTCCATTCTTCCGACCCAAGTGCATAATCTCATACATTCTCATACAAAGTGCATAATCTCATACGTTCCCACACGGTGTTTCATCTGTCACTTCTTTGTCGACGCTCCTAACCTGCAACCTCCGTGCTTCCTCAGCACTACTGTTCCTTTCACCTATCTTTGTTTCATCTGCAAACTTAGCAACAACATTCTCAGTTCCTTTGACTAGATCATTAATGCAGAATATGAAAAGTTGTTGTCCCAAAACAAACTTATGCAGAATTCCTCCCCCCCAGGATCTCTGGACTGCCAAACCCAGCCCTCAAGGCTATATAAAGGCCCTGGTCAATATGGCTGACAGGTCCATGTCAAATAATTTAAAAAGGGCTGCCACATCTTATAAAAAGCTCCGTTTTCGGGTGTACCACATTCATAAGATAATCTTGGGGGACATGCTCCATCACACGTCTGCCATTCCATGAGACCTGAGGGGTTTTCTGAGATCCAGTTCATTAAAATGCTCTTCCTTGCACAATATGTGAGAATGTTGAATAATCTCTTCCTGTGTTCATCTAGTGAAGGCAGATTTGGCAGTCCCAAAAGAAGGGATACTGGATCCGTCCTAACTTCAATTCTCAGGATCCCCTCCAATTCAGTAGCTATGGTACCCCAGTACCTATGGATCTTATGACACGACCATAGACAATGAGTCAGGGTGCCTGTTCTTATTTTACACTGAACACACTCTGGACTTGTTCCTTTCTTGAACTTTGCTAATTGCTCTGGGACCATATGGGCCCTGTGAAGAATCTTCAATTGCATAGCCTGCGCTTCATTGCATGTTGAGATTTTGTTCACATTCTCCCATATGTCCTCCCAGGTTTCAAACAAAATTTCTACTCCTAGATCCTGATTCCAGACTCTATAGAGTCTTTTCATATATTTCAAGGTGCCCGCTCTCTGTCAATGATATAGAGTGTTGACAAAGAGAGTGCCCGCACAACGGAGCACTCTTCTCTCCATGTCAGACTTACAGGGCTGAGCAGTTAGTATGGTCCTTCTCTGTATATAATCCCTAATCTGAAAATAACGGTTCCTACTGGGTAACTCATATTTATGATTTAGCTTATCGAAAGACATCAGGACCTCTCCCTCAAATAAGTCTCCCAAACAGGAGACTCCCATGATCCCCATGCTTTAAAGCCTGAATCCACTGACCCCGGCCTAAATCATGGGGATCCAATTAAGGGGGTGAACAGTGAGGTCTTATGTAAATTGCCCTCACCTTGCTGCATCATTCTCCCCGCTTTGACCGTGTTTGTAATGATCGGGCTTTTATAATGCTCAGCAACAGATTTCATCCTGTCCATAAACAGTAAGTTAAGGAGGGGGCACCTTGCCAAAGCGGCCTTGATATCAAGCCATATCGACCTCGGATCCTCACTCACATAGGACAATAGGACACTTATTTGGTATCACTTAAGAAGTTTGGGAGATTCAGCCCCATATCCTGTAGGAGTTGCAACTTGGTAAATTTAATAAGAGGACGCCTATAACACCAAATGAAGGACCCAAGTCAGCCATTGAGCTTCCACAGCACTTATCTGGGCAACAAGAATGGGAGTATTCTCATAGGATATAGTAGCCGAGGAAGAACATTCATTTTAATCAAGACTATTCGGCCTAACCATGATATTGGTAACCCTTCCCAATGTTGCACATCCTGTTTATCCTATCAAACAACTGCACAAAAGTTAACTCTGTACAGCTGGTGGAAGTGGTTTGGAGGGGGGGGGGGTGCGCAGGGTTATAAAAATACCCAAGTAGAGAAAGCCTTCTTGTCACCACTGGAAAGAAAATTGAGTTCCATCCTCCACGTCAGGCACTCCCACCAAGCCCTCCACGGGCATGGCTTCCGAATTTGTCAAAATTTATTTTATCTCCCGAGAAAATGCCGAATAACTTAATCTTTTGAATTAACCACGGTACAGACGTTTCCAGGTTAGCCAAAAAGAGAACATAGTCAGCATAGAGAGTAATTTTGTGCTCTCCCATTCCTACCTTTGGCACCACAATTTCAGAATTCTTCTGTGTAGCTTTCTCCAATGGCTGTCTCTCCCGATGCTGAAATTGTCTGATTTTAGGCTGCTCGTAAGGACCACTGCCTTGGAGTCGTTATATAGCATTGCCACTCACCTAGCGAAGGTCCCCCCAAGACCAAGACCAAAGCATTCCAGGACACCAAAATGATACAGCCATTCCACTTGACCAAATGCCTTTTCCACGTCCAAGGAGACCATCAAGCCCAAAGTTGCTCTCTGCTGGCATACGTGCACTATATTCAACACCCTCCTGATATTTTTGAAAGAGCTACGACCCTAGACAAAAACCATCTGGACTTCCTTTATGATAGTGGGCACTACTGTCCCCAGTCTCAGAGCTAGTGTTTTAGACAGGATTTTAAAATCCACATTCAGCAGTGAGAAAGGTCTATACAAGGCACAGTCCTCAGGATCTTTCTCTTTTTTTCGAGTAAGAGAGATATTGGCCTCTCTAAGAGAGTGCGAAAGTGAATGATTGTACTTTCCCAATATTGGCTTGGCCAACATGTTTATGAACTCCTTGTAGAACTCACTCGGGAACCTGTCCAGGCCAGGTGCTCTGCCACTTTGAGGCTGCCTTACAGCCTCTTGTATTGTTAAGGGTGCATTCAAAAGGGAGGCTTGTTCTGCATTTATACCCGGGGGGGGGGGTCCAGATTCTCAAACAAGGATTCCATTCTTGCTACTCCATCCTCACATCCCTCCATCCGGTATAACTCTGTGTAGAATTTCCTGAATATGGCATTGATCTTTATCGACTCACGAGTGATAGTACCAGTTCTCTCCCTAATAGACACAATGGAATGCGGGGCATTTATATTCCTAGCCAGATATCTATCTGGCTTATCCCCATGCTTGAATAACCTTTGCCTTGCAAAGAAGACCTCCCTCTTTGTTGCCTGTGTAAGTACTGACTTCAGAGAAGCCTGGAGAGCTATGACCCATTATAGCTTAACCACAGATGGTTGATCATAATATGCTGATTTAGCTGCTTTCTGCCGGGCTTCCACCAACCATTGCCGCTCTTCTCTCTGCCATTTCCTGGTTGCTGAGTATGAAATAATAAAACCCCTTAAATACACCTTGGTGGTCTCCCAAAGCACCAATGGGTGACTTGCCATACCCGAGTTGATGTCCCAGAAAGTCCTAAACTCCCTTGTGAAGTACTCTATAAATTTGTTATCCTTCAAAAGAAATGGATCCATGCGCCAGCACCGTGTGTCTATTCCACTATGCCCAAGTACACTACCGCATGGTCTGAAATGGCTATGTTCTCAATCCAGGAGGATAACATCGAATCCCGACAGGTTGATGGAACAAAGAACATATCTTATGTGGCACTTGTGCGTGTTCGAGTAAAAGGTAAAATCTCTACCATTAGCTGGAGACATATCCATACATCCACCAGCCCCAACTCCCCACACAAGTCCATGAGCTGTCTAGATTGGAGGGAGATGCCAAGAGACCTTTTGCCATACTGTCTATCTCGGGGTCCATGAGACGGTTAAAGTCTCCTCCTATAGTCGTATGGTGCACCCCAAGAGCCAGTCATTTGGAGACTGCGTCAATCAAGAATTTAAGGGGTGCATTGGGGGGGCAACAGACATTCAGAATGCTATACACTTCCCCATGTATTAGGGCCTTGAGGATGATGAACCTCCTATGCTCATCCTTAATTTGTTCTATTATCTGGGATGGGAGATTCGTCTGTACTAGTATAGCCACTCCTTGGCTTTTAGAATTGAAAGAAGAGACGAATACCCTACCAAATCCTCCCTGCTGTAACTTCAAATGTTCCTTATCATTCAAGTGTGTTTCCTGTAACAGGGCAATGTCAATCCTTTCCTTTCTGAGGTTTGAGAGCACCTTCTTTCTTTTGATCTGTGAATGGTTCTCTTTTATGCTCCAGGTGCACTATCTAAAGGAACCACTAATCGTGACCACCCAGAGCCCTCCGAGAGGAAGAAGCTTACTCATGGTGCGCCAATTGGAGAAAACACAAAATTTATAAAATCTAAAAACTAACATGACAGATATTACCAAAACTAAAAAACTAACCTCTACTCTCAAATTAAACAAACATATAAACAACAAATCACTGTAGATTTTCCCCCTTGCCCATGGGAGGCACTTGTCCCAAACCTTATAACCATCCTGGTTCCTTCCAGCTCCGGCCACACCCCAAACCCAAGCAATACAGAAACAAAGAAAACCTATTACTTACACACGAGAGTTAAAAGTGGATGCCCCCCATCCCCTCCATACATCAACCCCATTTGTCTTCAATAAAAGAAATAACCACCCTTCACCCAGATGAAACAAAGAAATAACAAAAATTATAAGAGAAAAACAAAGGGAATTTTACATCAAAGCAATGCCAGGCCTGTAGGACCAACAACCATGAAAGGAAAGGATATGCCATTGTCCATAATTTTTTTTTCCCGACCCAGACCATTTATTTCAAAGAGTGCAAGTAAAAAGTTCTCTGCTGATCAAAATTGTAAAGAGACCCTCCATGGTTGAAGAGCAGTACTGCTGGATACTTCACAGAATATTGGATATTGAAGTCTCTCAATCTCTTCCTGACTTCATCAAAAGATTTCCTCTTCTTGATTAGAGCCCCAGAGAAGTCTTGATAAAACATAATTTTCGAACCTTTGTACTCCAGAGCCTGTAAGTCTTTTCCCAGCCTTATACTGGCTTCCATTATTAGTTGTTTCTCTTTATAACACTAGAGTCACGCTAGGACTAGGCGGTGTCGCTCATCCAACCCAGGCCTGAGTATCGCAATCCAGTGGGCCTACTCCACACATATCCGGCCCAACTCTACTCCTAACCCCAGAAGCTGAGGGAGCCACTGCTCCAGGAAGTTAGCCAGAGTCTCACCTTCTTCATGCTCTGGGAGCCTGATTATCCGTAAGTTTTTCCTTTGACCTCGATTCTTGAGGTCGTTGACTTGGTCCAGCAGGGTCCGAACCTGGTGTTCCGGTTTTTGGATCCGCCCCACCGAATTCTCTACTGTGGTCTCCGATACTGCGGTCCTTTGTTTGACCGCCTCAATACGTCGATCTCGTGCTCATGGCAGAGATCGGTTCCAGCGCCGATTCGATTTTCTCTTGGAGTTTTGCAAACTCCGAGACTAGATTCTGCTGCTGCAATGGGTTCAAAAGCGCCGCCGCAGGAGTCAGGGCAGTGACTGCGGGTGCATTCGGCACTATAGGAGAGTGTCCTGTTTGCTGCGATCCTCTCGCTTCCTTTCCTTTGTTCATCTTCATTTTGTTCACAGAACATTAGAATCAGAATATAAAAGGTTCTCAATATTTTGTATTACTTTCTCTTCTTGAATTTTCTTGTGCATGACTAGTAGAGGGGGGAGGGGAGGGGAGTGAAGGCCCACCTTTACTTGGGTTTTGATGGAGAGCCCAGCATAGCAGACTTATCAGATTGCTGCCATCTTGGATCCCCCTTAGCACCTTCTCTTAAGTGACGGCCACAACATTCTCCTCTAACTCCTGATCCTCTTGAAGTTCTGGTGTCTTCAACTGTGAAACCTACTGTCAAGTACCTATTCAGTTCCTCCATTTCTTTGTTCCCCATTTAAATGTCTCCAGCCACATTTTCAAGTGGTCCAATGTCCACTCTTGCCTCTCTCTTCGATTTCTGAAAAAGAACTCTGACAATTTTTTTTATCTTACTAGTTGGGTTACTCTCCAATTTCGCCTCATTGCTGATGAATGGCTTTTGCCCGAAACTTTGATTCTCCTGCTCCTTGGATGCTGCCTGACATGCTGTGCTTTTCTGGCACCACACTCTTGACTCTCATGTCCCCTTATTGCTTTTTTGGTTATCCTCTGCTAGTTTTTAAAGGCTTCCACTCATCATTACCACATTGTATGCTTGTTCTTTTGCTTTTATGCTCTCCCTGACTTCCCTACTCAGCCATAGTTACCGTATGCTCCCCTTTGTATGTTTCTTTTTCCTTGGATTTATTTCTGCCGTGCCTCCTGAATTAACCCTCAAAGCTCCTGCATTGCTGTTCTACCATCTTCTCTGCTATACCCCCCCTTCCAATTAACTCTGGCCAGCTCCTCCTCATGTCCTGGTAGTTAATTATAATACCATTACATCTGAATCCAGTTTCTCTTTCTCATAGTGCGGGGTGAATTCTATCATATTATGATCAGCACCCTCAGGGGTTCCCTCACCTAAACATCCTAATCAAGTGTGCCTCATTACATATTACCAATCCGGAACTGCCTGTCCCCCAGTGAGCTCTCCCACAAGCTGTTCCATCTTATAGCTCTTCCATTAATTTCTTTTCTTAAGATCTGTTCCCAACCTGCTTTTCCCTGTCCACCTGCATATTGAAGACCCCAATGATTATTGTAATAGTCCCTTTCTTACATGCTTTTTCTATCTCCTGATTTATTTTTCCCCCCACATCCCAACTACTGCTTGAAAGCCTGTTTTTCCTGAGGTTCGTCAACTCTACCAACACAGATTATTCAGCTTCTGACTCTCTATCACTTCTTGCTCTCAATTTAACTTTTAACTAACAAAGAATCCTGCCCCCTCTGCCCATCTACTTGTCCTTTGAATAGGATGGATATCCTTAGATATTTACAACCCACCCCTGAATCCCTTGCAGCCAAGTCCCCGTGATATCTACAACATTATATCTGCCAATTTCAATAGGTGCTACAAACTCGTTTCCCTTGTTTTGAATACAGCATGCACTTAAGTACAACATTCTCAGTCTTGCATTGACCATCAGCCTTCTCATAGTTGTCTCCTCATCTGTGACAAATCCAGTCGTACCCCCAACAATCACCCCATCTCTCTCCAGTTGTACTTCATAGAGTAATGTAATTCAGTTTATATCGTTGTATAAGGGAATGAAATTGGAGTATGTGATATGCTAACAATAGATCAAAAAGTTATGCAATCTGACATAATCCTCCTGTCTTGTAGACTCATGGCAAATGAAGCTATGGTAAATAGAGTTTGTTACTTCAGCTGATTCTGGAAATATTCTTCAGCAGCAGAATATGATGAAAAGTTTACAATCACATTCTTCCATATCTCAAGTTCAAGTATATTGAAACCTCTCAGTGGTGCTCCTGGGCAACCAAGGTCCTCCCTCCTAGTGTTCCTAGAACCTGGCCCTCTCTTAAAGCCCCATTTCAGTAAATTTCTCCCTACAAATGTAGCACCTATTTTAGATGTCTTATCAACACAGGTTCAAGTTAGGGATGGATTATAGCTGCCTCATTTTCTGACCTATACTTTCTGCAATACATGATATAATAAAAGAAAGTTTCTGAAGTACGTAAAGAATATCTTTTGTTTATTTTTGTTCATGTATACTTGTGCTTACTGTGGGTTGTGTTTCCAAGTTCTCTGTCAGGTTCTAGTTTTTTTCTTTTCTCTGTTCTTCACATTATTGTGCCCTATTCCACTTGGCCCTCCTCCTGTTATCTCAGAGAAGATTTGCTCGTTGTTTCGCACCCCCTTCCAATTTAACTTCCACTCAATGGCCCCTCCTTTTTGAATCTGTGAATCTGATGCTGCTCCACACTCTGACATCCTGCACTTGAACAAGACTTGGTTCACATTGAACTTTTTTTGTTCCTACAATTCCAACATCCTGTTAAAAAGCCTTCCCTATCCTCCAAAATCATTGCTGTAATGGTTTGCTGTTCGTCACAACAAGTTATCATGGATTGTTTATCTTCTTTAATCATCTCAATCATAGGCTCATAAAGCAACATACCTTCAAAAAAGGTGGCGGTACAATTTTTAAAAAATCACTGTTTGTTTTGGTTACTCACTGAAGTCTGGGGGTTTTATTATGTGCCAAATAATGGCACCTGCTATAAAATCCAATGGAATTAGTTTGTTAACTTAATTGTGATCATTTGAAACAATCATAATAGTTTGCTCTTATCTACACGTAAACCTTTGAGAGAGAGTGTTATGGGCACTTGCAACATACAAGACTTAACAATACATTGCATTACATTTGCAGTAAAGGTTAGCACTGCTGCCTCACAGTGCCAGAGACCCGGGTTCCATACTGTTAGTAATCTAATCTAATCTAATCTTCTGATTCACCATAGCTGCACTAAAGAAGAACCAATGGTAATGTCACAAAATATAGCTTGGCAAAATTTCTAGCAATGTTTGACAGAAAAAAAAGATATTTTTGGCAATGATTATTCCAAAATAACTACATTAGGATATTTAGTACATGTAAGAGGGGTTTGACAAGGAATATGTCAAAGTCTTCAAAGAGTCAAAACATTTTCCATTTGTTGACTTCATTCAGCAACATAATCTGATATCTTTCAGCTTTGTAGGTGAGTCTGCATGGTCAATGTGTTGTCAGATTTGAAAAGACTGCTGGAATGTAAAACATGGCATGTACTACATCACACAGTCTGCCTTCTTCCACATGTTTTATCTCAGTAGCTCAGCTTTGAAGAAATAATCAGAAAAAATATTAACTGTACACACAGAACATTAACTATTCTGCCAAAGGCTCTCAAATTATAAATCCTTTTGTTAAAAGAAATAGAATATTTTAAAATATAGAAAAATGATGCCTTTGAAAGTACAAGTAATTCAGAAGCAGTTGTGACCACTGATAAAGTTGAATATGCTGAATTTTAAATGCTGCTTTAACTGGTTATTTTCAGAAATCTGACTTTGCGATAAATAGCCCAATTACTTTCTTTTCTTGTAATGTTTTGCCACACATTTCTATAAAAGTAACTTATTGTAAAGCTATGGGCAAAATTTTCTCGTATGTTGGCAAAGCATTAATTTTTAGGATTTAATGTATGCGATTCCCTCTGTTAGACCAGACAACTCTTCTCATGCAGTGGGCGGCACGGTGGCACAGTGGTTAGCACTGCTGCCTCATAGCGCTAGAGACCTGGGTTCATTTCCCGCCTCAGGCGACTGACTGTGTGGAGTTTGCACATTCTCCCTGTGTCTGCGTGGGTTTCCTCCCACAGTCCAAAGATGTGCAGGTCAGGTGAACTGGCCATGCTAAATTCCCCATAGTGTTAGGTAAGGGGTAAATGTAGGGGTATGAGCGGGTTGCGCTTCGGCGGCTCGGTGTGAACTTGTTGGGCCGAAGGGCCTGTTTCCACACTGTAAGTAATCTAATCTAATCTACCTGCTATTCACCCCATTAATTATGCATCCAGTTTCCATGGTATTGCACTTACACAATCATGCACTCAACAGAGGTGGAATACATTGCCAAGACTTAAGGAGTTTTCCAGGATTGAGAGAGGAGACCACTAGCTTAATTAGAATGATCCCTCGTACAAAGCAATTGTTTTATGAGAACAGATTAGCCCCCAAATGACTCAAGTCTTCTTTGTCTGGACTAAGCACTTAGACTTTCAGGTCTGGCCATTTGGTTGAAGCAGAAGTTCAATATCTGTAATTAGCTTGTATTTAATGTCGAATTATTATTTTTTCATGATAGTAGGTAATTACATTTCTCTCCCTTTTAAGTTCAGGAAGCCTTTGAATTGGCTCCCTCATTTTGATACCATTAACTCAGTTTTAATTGAAGCTACATGTTAAAAAAAATTGTGATCAACTGAGAGGGGGTTAAAAAGAGAGAACCCAATTCACCACATCTCGCGCAGTAACAATGATTGGGGAAGTATAAGCTTAAACTTTCTCAATGAATTTCATGTCTTCCAGTCTTGGGCAGTTAGTACCCATTCTCTGATATGTTAGTAGTAGTTTGATGTTTCTGCTCACATATTTGGTGATGTCATTGCATTGGATTAGCTTCAACCAAAATTGTTGAATCCTAATAGCATCTGAGTGATTTGCTTTCTAATTAACAAGTTTATGAATGGCTTATGATCAGTTTCAGTATTAAACCATAAGTTTAATGACTTAAGCTAAGTGTGTGAGAAATACAGCCACTTAATTCACCATTCCCATAAACCTCTGTAATTTGATCACATTCCTGTGGGATTGGTATGTCTTTTTCGACTTTTTGTTTTTGTGGATCTTTCATGATTCTAGTTCCTTGCATTATCTAGTTTAAAAATATTATTATGGGTTTTGAGAACTCATACTTCTCATCAAGTGTTAAGCCTGCAAGTTTTGAACACTGATGCATTGGCCATGTTCCACTTTTGTCAAGCCATGGATTAAAACATTGTTCATATGGCATATCATGCCTTCCCATTCCTTTCAAAGTGTTTGACATTGTCCTCTGGAATGTCTTTGTATTGACAGGATCCCAAAGAGTTAAAATTGCAATGTTAAAATAGTAATGCTGAATTGGTGTAATGAAGGACATTAACAACTTTGACTCTTCATGTCCTGGTCACTGCCAGGATCCACTACTTGCATCCAGTTTTGTGGAGATGGTACTCAACACAAGTTTCACCAAACTTTTAGCGACTGATGCTAAATAATTGCATTTCATGTTTGACAGCATTGTCCAACTTAATTAGGCTGACTCAAATTCCAATAGCTCCATTAATTTTAGAACAGGCACCATACCAGAATACCAGGTAGGTCTGGTAACTGGCAAAATAATCTCTGCTGAACACTGCCTTTATTTAATCTCTGACTTGTTTTCAAGCATCAATGTGGGACTTTCCTGGGTATAATCAGAAAGATGGGTTTTGCAATTGTTTTGAGTGCAATGTGAGATGTGCTCCTTTCAGTTAGCCCAATCCTTTAAACAATTTTGGGAACTCCAGACTGAAATCACTGTTTTTGTCTCTTTCCTTAATTTCTCCTCATATCTAAGTCTCAGATCCATCCATGCCTTTCCACTTAACAATGAGCATTCTTAGTTCTGGACCATACCTAGTGTTTCAATGATTTCTGTCTTTG
Source organism: Chiloscyllium plagiosum (assembly GCF_004010195.1). Lineage (NCBI taxonomy): Eukaryota > Metazoa > Chordata > Chondrichthyes > Orectolobiformes > Hemiscylliidae > Chiloscyllium > Chiloscyllium plagiosum. The sequence continues at coordinate 19,798,459 of NC_057727.1, forward strand.
TATTTTGAGCTTTGCAGCCTCTCCTGTACCTTGTAATAGGACTTAGTCATTCTCTGGTGATGCAGGGAATTCTACTCCTGTTTAAATTTGAAATGACCTTGATCTTGAAAGTAGTACTCCAGTATTTACTTCTTTCTTCCTTAATTTATTGAGTGAAGATAATTTCTTCACCTTCTGACTCTTTGATTTAAAGTCATACAGCTTGGAAACAGACCCTTTGGTCCATTTCATCCACGCTGACCAGACTTCCCATCTGACTTTGTCCTGTTTGCCAGCATTTGGTCCATATCTCTCTGAATCCTTCCTATTCATAGAACCATCCAAATGCTTTTTAAATGTTGTAATTGTACCTGCCTCCACCACTTCCTTGAGTAGCTCGTTCCATACACATACCACTCTATGCATGAAAAAGTTATGTCTCAGGTCCTTTTTAAATCTTTCCGCTCTCACCTTAAATCTATGCCTTCTAGTTTTGGACACCCTCACCCAAAGGATGGTAAGCCACCATTTTTGCTGCTCCAGCAGGATGTCACCACCAGGCACGTAATCCCTTCTCCTTCCTTGTCGGCATTTTGTATGGGCCGGTTCCTCAGAAACTATATGATCCACTCCTCTTCTACTCCCAATACTCCCCTACCTTCTCATGTAATCGCAAAAGATGCAACACTTGCCCATTTACCTTCCTCCTCACTATGCAAAGCTCATGTCAGACCTTCCATGTGAAGCAGTGCAACCGCTTTGAGGAACACCTGGATCAAAACAAAGGAGCCAATTCAAAGACTTCCTTAACTGAAAAGGGAGAGAAATGTTACGATCTGCTAAGATGAAAAAGTAATAATGTAAGCATGAATTAAACCCAACTATAATTTTTCTTTCCCATTGCAATATACTATTCAGTGTACTCTGAAATATTCCATTACATGCCTGAGAAAAAATTATCCAGAGGTTCGAGTTGGCTGCCACTTCAACACACTACCGTGCTCCCTGGCCAACATTTCTCTCTTGAGCCTGTTGCAGTGCCCAAGTGAGGCTCAGTGTAAGCAGTGGAAGAACAGCATCTCATTTTCCACTTTGGGAACCTGCAACTGTGAGGACTCAAAATTGATTTCAATAATTTCAGAAACTGAACACCTTCTCTGTCTTTTACCCCTTTCACAACCCAGACCCTGTCATGTCATGGCTACCTTTAGCACAGCTAACATATTTTCCCCTATTTAAGCCCCATTAATTGTTTTTCTTACTCCCTGGCATATAATAATCCATATCTTAGGCTGCTTAACTGTTGTTCCCTCTCTCTCTATGGGCTTCATCTCTATCCATCTCACTCCTTTAACACAGACCTCTTCACCAAACCCACTATTCCTGTCTTCAGCCTTCCAACTCTTTCTCGCTCCTCAGCGCTCAAGAAGGGTCACTGAACTGAAACTGTTAACTCTACAGATGCCTGCTGAGTTTCTTCAGCAATTTTTGTTTTTGTATTATACTGACTCTGCCTGACCATTTTGAAATTTTCTATGTTCGAAACTCTTTGAAAGTAGCTTCCCACATCTTCCATGAGATACATGTTAAGATATCCAGCCTGTAATTTCCTACATTCAGTCTGACTTTTTTTTCATTTAGGCATTACATTTGCTATTTTCTAATTTGATAGAACATTTTCCGAATCTAAGGAATTTTCAAAAATTAAAACTGATACTTCAACCATCATCCTAGCCACTTCTTCCAAGACACCAGGATGAAGTCCATCAGGTATAGAAACTCATTTGACCATGGCTGCAAATATTTGCTGGACATTTCCCTGATCATCCCTAGTTTCTACTTCCTGATTTACAGATATTTCTGGGATGTTACTTGTATCATTTACAGTGAAAACCGATGCAAAATATCTAACCATATCATTTGACATCTTCTTATTTTTTATTATCCAGTGGATTCTGGGTAGTTCAAGATGGAGGATGGGAAAAATTTGTAACTGTAACAGCTGCTCCTTTTTTGAGGTATTTTAGGTGTTGGAGGTGATTTCCTCAAAATCCAGGAGCAATTACTGTTTATATGCTGACGGACAGGATTTACATGTATTTGGAAAGGCAATGACTAAATAGAATGCCCGGAAATAGATGGTGACATCTTGAAAAATGTCAATATTCCAGAGGAGGAAGTGCTGGATGTCTTGAAGCGCATAAAAGTGAATAAATCCCCAGGACCTGATCAGGTATACCGAGAATTCTGTGGGAAGTGAGGGAAGTGATTGCTGGGCCCCTTGCTGAGATATTTATATCATCAATAGTCACAGGTGAGGTACCAGAAGACTGGAGGTTGGCTAACGTGATACCATTATTTAAGAAAGGTGGTAAAGACAAGCCAGGGAACTACAGACCAGTGAGTCTGACGTCGATGGAGGGCAAGTTGTTGGAGAGAATCCTGACGGATAGGATTTACACGTATTTGGAAAGGCAAGGACTGATTAGGAATAGTCAACATGGCTTTGTGCGTGGAAAATCATGTCTCATGAACTTAAAGATTGAGTTTTTTTGAAAAAGCAACAAAGAGAATTGATCAGGACAGAGTGGTAGATGTGATCTATATAGACGTCAGTAAGGTGTTCGAAAAGGTTCCTCATGGGAGTCTGATTAGCAAGGTTAGATCTCTTGAAATACAGGGAGACCTAGCCATTTGGATACAGAACTCGCTCAAAGGTAGAAGACAGAGGGTGGTGGTGGAGGGTTGTTTTTCAGACTGGAAGCCTCTGATTAGTGGAGTGCCACAAGGATTGGTGCTTGTTCCACTACTTTTCATCATTTATATAAATGATTTGGATGTGAGCATAGTAAGTATAGTTAGTAAGTTTGCAGGTGACACCAAAATTGGAAATGTAGTGGACAACGAAGAAGATTAGAAAGTGTGGTGCTGGAAAAGCGCAGCAGGCCAGGCAGCATCCGAGGAGCAGGAGAATCGACATTTTGGGCATAAGCCCTTCTTCAGGAATCCTGAAGAAGGGCTTATGCCCGAAACGTCGATTCTCCTGCTCCTCGGATGCTGTCTGGCCTGCTGCGTTTTTCCAGCACCACATTTTTCAACTCTGGTCTCCAGCATCTGCAGTCCTCACTTTCTCCCAGCGAAGAAGGTTACCTCAGATTACAACGGGATCTTGATCAGATGGGCCAATGGGCTGAGGAGTGGCAGATGGAGCTTAATTTATATAAATACAAGGTGTTGCATTTTGGGAAAGCATCTCTTAGCAGGACTTATACACTTAATGGTAAGGTCCTAGGGAGTGTTGCTGAACAAAGAGACCTTGGAGTGAGGTTCATAGCTCCTTGAAAGCAGAGTCACAGGTAGATAGGATAGTGAAGAAGGCATTTGGTATGCTTTATTGGTCAGAGCATTGGGTATAGGAGTTGGGAGGCCATGTTGCGGCTGTACAGGACATTGGTTAGGCCACTTTTTGAATACTGTGTGCAAGTCTGGTCTCCTTCCTATCAGAAGGATGTTACAAAACTTGAAAGGGTTCAGAAAGGATTTACAAGGATGTTGTCAGGGTTGGAGGATTTGAGCTATAGGGAGAGACTGAATAGGCTGTTTTCCCCGGAGCGTCGAAGGCTGGGGGGTGACCTTATAGAGGTTTATAAAATCATGAGGGACATGAATAGGATAAACAGAGAAAGTCTTTTCCCTGGGGTGCGGGGAGTCCAGAACTAGAGGGCATAGGTTTAGGGTGAGAGGGGAAAGATATAAAAGAGAACTAAAAAGCAACCTTTTCACGCAGAGGGTGGTGTGTGTATGGAATGAGTTGCCAGAGGAAGTGGTGGAGGCTGATACAATTGCAACATTTGAAAGGCATCTGGATGGGTGTAGGATAGGAAGAATTTAGAGGTATATGGGCCAAATGCTGGCAAATGGGACTAGTTTAGGTGGGATATTTGGTCGGCATGGATGAGTTGGACCGAAGTGTCTGTTTTGGTGCTGTGCATATCTATGACTAATTCCCCACACTCACTTTCTATTGGACTAACTTGCTTCTTTCTAAATGTCTATAGAAACTATGTTTCCAGCTAGCTTCCTTCATGCACTGATTATCCCCTCCTCATTTTTTCATCCTTCTTTAGAGTTTTAAACCTAATCATTCTTCTAGTTGGTCACCCATCTTTACCTAATAATATATTTTTTCTTCAAGTTTGACACTATCTTTAACTTCTTTAAGCTCATCACAGATGGTGGGTCATCTGTTCAGAATTTTTCTTTCCCATTGCGATGCAGTAGTCAGTGTACTCTGAAATATTCCATTAAATGCCTGAGACTGCATTTCCATTGATTTAACATTTAACCAAGCTTGCTTGTTCACGTTAGCTAGCTCTGCTATCATGCCCCATAACTGTCCTTATTTAAACTGATTTTGTTAGCCCTGGATTCACTCTTCTCACCTCAAGTTGAAAGTGAAAATCAATCATTTTATGTTAACTGCTGTAGAAGGGCATCTTCACTATGAGGACATTAACTACTCCTATCTCATAGCACAATGCTGGGTTAAGTATAGCTTTGGTTGGCTCCAGAATGTGCTATTCTTAGATATTATTCTGAAAACATTATACAAACTTCTCATCCAAGCTAACTTGCCCATCTGATGCTAGTGACAGGAGTGGGGGAGAGAGGAAGAGACTCAGAATCTGCCCTGCAGAATTAAACACTCACAATCAATAAAGTGCATTTTAAAAATATATTACTGATCATGCCTCACTCTCATACCTACTTTCAGCTGATTCTTGTGGTTGCAGTGGCAGCAAACAACCCACACGGAAAGAACCACTCCTCCAAGGCTGGAGACTGTCAAGGTGATCATGAATGAGGGCTGCAAAGCCCAATGTGTTGGTCATGCATGCAGCATGTTCCCTGAGCATCAATGTGGACAATGTTGGGATCTATCTACAGCAGGTCGCAGTTTGCCAGTAGATGGTGAAGGAGGTGTTTGCCCAAGCCAGGGTTGAGCAGCAGGGGAAGAGTCAGTGGGAACATTGGAAGCACTCCTCCAGACTGGAAACACTGTGGCAACGAGCAGCAGATTGAGACTCGCAAAAAGAGTCTTCTCTCAGAAAAAGTCCTCTTGAACAAGGCTGAAATGTTTGGAATTTTTCAGTCATCTGGCACTTCTCCAGAGTCTATGGAAAACAAAGATTGTGGGTGGTGCTCCTACAGTTTCTACATTCCCTTGCTTCAAAATACATCTCATTAGGTCTTGGTGCCTTGTCAATTCTAAATACCAAGTCTTTCCAACACTTCGGCTCTAAACATTTTTAACCCTTCAAATACCTGACTTTCCTCCTTTGTCACCCTGGCTGCGGTAACATCTCTCTCTTTTGGAAAGACAGATATGAAGTATTCATTTTACACCTCAGCCATACCTCCTGTCTCCAGGCCAAAATCCCCTTTTCGATCTCCAATTGGACCTACTCCTCATTTACTACCCTTTACCTATTTATTTGACTATAAAAGACTTTGTGACACCTCATTATGTTGGCAGTCATTCATTTCTCATAATTCTTCTTTGTTCTTTTATTTTGCTTCATCACCTCCCCCTCTGCACCTTTGCTTTTTTTTTGGTTCACAACTTTTGTTTTCTATCTGATTCTTGTCATAAATGCACTTTTTCTTCTTTATCTTCATTTCTATCTCCTTTGTCATCCAAGGAGCTCAAGATTTGTTTGTTCTACTTTTTTCATTTGAGGGACTACACCTTGACTGTATCCCAACCATCTCTTCATTAAAGTTAGCCCATTGTTCAATTACTTTTGTGTTCCTGCTTTTAGTTAATGGCTTCTTGCAAAAAAAACACATTTAAAATTACAAGCCAATCAATCAACCACCCCATGGCTCAACACTTCAACTCCCCCTGCCACTCCACCAAGGATATGCAGGTCTTTGGACTCCTCCATCGCCAGACCACAACAACACGACGGTTGGAGGAAGAGCACCTCATCTTCCGCCTAGGAACCTTCCAACCACAAGGGATGAACTCGGATTTCACCAGTTTCCTCATTTCCCCTCCCCCCACCTTGTCTCAGTCAAATCCCTCGAACTCAGCAGCGCCTTCCTAACCTGCAATCTTCTTCCTGACCTCTCTGCCCCCATCCCAGTCTGACCTATCACCCTCACCTTGACCTCTTTCCACCTATCGCATTTCCAACGCCCCTCCCCCAAGTCCCTCCTCCCTACCTTTTATCTTAGCCTGCTGGACAAACTTTCCTCATTCCTGAAGAAGGGCTTATGCCCGAAACGTCGATTCTCCTGTTCCCTGGATGCTGCCTGACCTGCTGCACTTTTCCAGCAACACATTTTCAGCTCTGATCTCCAGCATCTGCAGACCTCACTTTCTCCTCAAAGAATCAACCACTTCCCTATGATATCGCTGTTTGATTCTTTTCCGATCAGCAGCCCCCCTCAAGCTGCAGTTGTTACTCCATGCCCTCTCTCTCTCGCTGCTGTGTTGAAGCTGAAATACTGGGTCTCAATACATCCTCTTCCTGCCTCCTCTCTTGCTGCTGTGCTTGAGCTGAGGTCAAAGTGTTGGGCCCTGGAAACTTGATCCTCATGTCTGCATTCTTACATGTCTACAGCCCAAGATCCATGCTGTTCAGTTCATGCATGTTTTTAATTAATGTGTTCAGACATGCTAATATACAGCTCTTGAACAGATGGTATTTGAAGTTGGCCTTTTAAACAGGAGGTAGAGACACTATCACCACCACACAGAGCTTAGAAAACATTAAAACATTTCAACCTGTTTCCCAACAATACCAGTCAGAGACTTAAATCCAGATAAATTAAACTCTTATTTCAATTCATTAAGTTTCTACTTAACTAATACCTTCTGCTTTAATTCTTACCGACTGTAGAGATAATTTTATGATTTTTCTCTGAAGCTTTCACAAGTCCAATGGCCTAAATATAAAGATACCTTTATCAGACTCCAATTTTTGACTTCAGCTCCACCTTCAACACCATAATTGCAACAAAACTCATCTCCAAAATCCGAGGTCGAGATCTCTACTCTCCTCTATGCAATTGGATCCTCGACTTATAACACAGTAGAGGCCCTTCAGCCCTAATGTTGTGCTGACCTGTGGAAAAAATCCGAAGCCCATCTATCCTACACAATTCCATTTTCATCCATTTGTTTATCTAATGACCATTTAAATGCCCTTGAAGTTGGTGAGTCTACGACTGTTACAGGCAGTGCGTTCCACACCCCTACTACTCTCTGAGGAAAGAAACTACCTCTGACACCTGTCCAATACCTATCATCCCTTAATTTAAAGCTATGTCCCCTTGTAGTAACCATCACCATCTGAGAAAAATGGCTCTCAATGTCCACTCCATCTAACCCTCTGTTTATCTTATATGTTTCAATTAAGTCACCTCTCAATCTTCTTCTCTCTACTGAAAACAGCCTCAAGTCTCTCAGCCTTTCCTAGTAAGACCTTTCCTCCATACCAGGCAACATCCCAGTCATTCTCCACTGATCCCTCTCCAAAGCTTCCATATCCTTCCTATAGCACGATGACCAGAACTGTTGTTGTGTCGCCATAGTCTTACCAGATCATATGGGCTGCTCTCTCATCAGAGAGAGAAGTGACTGGTAGTGACTTAACCTGAGGGCCACCAGACCTCAGGCAAAGGAAGAGGTTGAGAACGAGAGTTCTTCACGGTAACCTCAAACTGGTGATGGGAATTGAACCCATGCTGTTGGCATCAAACTGCTCTGCAAACTGACAATCCAGCCAACTGAGCTAAATCTCTCAGTGCAGCAGCACCAGAGTTTTGTAGAGCTGCTCATGGCTCCAAAACTCAATCCCTCTATCAATAAAAGCTAACACACTGTATGCCTTCTCAACAACCCAATCAACGTGGGTGGCAACTTTCAGGGATCGATGTACATGGACACCAAGACCTCTTTGCTCATCTACACGACCAAGAATCTTATCAATAGCCCAATACGCTATATTCCTGTTGTTCCTTCCAAATTGAATCACCTCACACCTTTTCACAGTAAACTCCATATGCCACCTCTCAACCCAGCTCTGCAGCTTATCTCTATCCCTCTGTAACCTGCAAAATCCTTCGGCACTGTCCACAACTTCACCTACCCGTCATCCGCAAATTTACTAACCCACCCTTCTATGCTCTCATTCAGGTCATTTATAAAAATGACAAACAGCAGTGGACCCAAAACAGATCCTTGCGGTACACCACTAGTAACTGAACTCCAGGATGAACATTTCCCATCATCTCCCACTTGTCTTCTTTCAGTTCGCTAACTTCTGATCCAAACTGCTAAATCACTCTCAATCTCAGGCCTCCATATTTTCTGCAATAGCCTACTCTGGGGTACCTTATTAAATACCTTACTGAAATCCATATACCCATCAACTGCTTTACCCTCAACAACCTGTTTGGTCACAGTAAGGTTTGTGAGGCACGACCTACCCTTAACAAAACTGTGTTGACTATCCCTAATCAACTAACTCTTTTCTAGATAATTATAAATCCTATCTCTTATAACCTTTTCTAACACTTTACCCACAACCGAAGTAAGGCTTCCAGGTCTATAATTACCAGGGCTATCTCTACTCCCCTTCTTGAACAAAAGGACAACATTTGCTATCCGTCGGTCTTCTGGCACCATTTCTGTAGATAATAATGACATAAAGATCAAAGTCAAAATCTCCTCTCTGGCTTCTGAGAGAATTCTAGGATAAATCCCATCTGGCCCAGAGGACTTACCTATTTTCACACTTTCGTGCTTCTTCTATCTCCTTGGACTCCATGTACAATTTCCCATGACTGTCCTTGATTAGCCTTCATCTTAATCTAGTCATTCTTTTATTCCTGATATACCCGTAGAAAGCTTTAAGGTTTTCCTTGATCCTATCTTACAACAACTTCTCACATCCCCACCTGGCTCTTCTTAGTTCTCTCTTTTGGTCTTTCCTGACTAACTTGTTACTTTCAATTGCCCGAACTGAACCTTCATGTCTCATCTTAACGTAAGCCTTTTTCTTCCTCTTGACAAGAGATTCAACTTCTTTAGTAAACCACAGCTCTCTCACTTGACCACTTCCTCCCTGCCTAACAGGTACATACTAATCAAGGACATGCAGTAGCTGTTCCTTGAATAAGCTCTACATTTGAATTGGGTCCATCCCCTGCAGTTTCCTTCCCCATCCTATGCATCCTAAATCTTGCTTAATCAGTTATAACTTTTGCTCTGCGGTATATACCTATCCATTTCCATCGTAAAGTAAACATAACCGAATTGTGGTCACTATCACCAAAGTGCTCACCTACCTCCAAATCTAACACTTGGCCAGGTTCACTACCCAGTACCAAATCCAATGTGGCCTTGCCCCTTGTTGGCCTGTCCACTATATTCTACATTCAGTTCCACCACCCTAATGTAATTATGTAAGGTGTGATTTGTCTAGTTAGAAAACGAAAAAAAATTCTAATTCACTGTACCTCCGTACTTAGGAAAATAATAAATAAAATCAAATCAAGATTTCTGTCCGAAATGTTTTTGGTTTGTAAATTTCACAAACGAGGAAAACCTGATTCCTTTGAACTGAACAGAATAAACTTTAACTGAAAGTGAAACTAAAATTTGCTTCTGAACTCAATTGTTGATTATTAACTCTGGTGTTTTCTGTGTAAAAGTATAAACATCTTATTTCATTCAGTGATTGTTCTTGATCACAGTCATGTCTTCTTGAAACTGCTCATTTACATCACTATTTCAGAATGGCTTTCTGTCCTTGCCTAAAATAAACTTGCAACCTTGAAACCTCATATTAGACCTCACTACTCTCAGCCTCCTGGACACTGGAACTACAATTTAGGTTCCCATCTCCTGCTGAATAGTTTAAACCCTCCCAAAGAGCATATCCCCCCCAAAATATTGGTACCCCTCTAGTTCAGGTGTAGACCATCCTGTATGGAAAGGTCCCACCTGCCACAGAATGAGCCCCAATTATCCAAGTATCCGAAACCCTCTCACCTGCACCATTTTCTCTCTCTCTCTCTCTCTATCTATTCTTTGCCTCGCTAGCATGTGGCACGGGTAACAAACCAGAGATAACAACTCTCTTTGCTAACAATTCTCTCTAGCTCCAAGTTCCACCCTAGCTCCCTGAATTTCTGCCTTAAATCCCCATCCCTTTTCCGACCTATATTGTTAGTGCCTATGGGGACCAAGACATGGGGCTGCCCCCCCTCCCCCTCAAGGATCCGAAAACACAATCAGAGACATCACGAATCCTGGCACCTGGGAGGCAACATCAACTGTGAGTCACTCTCGTTCCCACTGAACCTCCTATCTGTCCCCCTAACTGTGGAGTCCCAATGACTAATTCTCTGCTCCTCTCTCCCCTTCCCTTCTGAGCAACAGGGCCAGATTGTGTGCTAGGGACCTGTGCCCCACTGCTTACCCCTGGTAAGTCATCCTACCCCAACAGTATCCATCTACCAGGCCGCCAGCATTCTCAAAGATCCATCTCACCCTGGCAATGTTTTTCTACAACCTCTATCACTGGGGAGAAGGTACAGAAGCCTGAGCGCACGCACCAGTCGGTTTCGTAAAAGTTTCTACCTTACTGTTGTTAGAATACTGAATGGACTCTTAAACTCCTAATATTCGCCTGTACCTATGTTTTTATTTTTACCGCTGTTTACCTATTATTTACTTATCTATGCTGCTTAACTATGTGATCTGCCTGTATTGCTTGCAAAACAAATCTTTTCACTGTGCCTCGGTAAACGTGACAATAAATTCAATTCAATTCAACTCAGATGGTTGACTTTAAACAAATAAAACTATTTTCTTTTGTGCTAATTATGTCTCTTCCATGGAGAGTTTTCCAAATTCCTACTGACTTCAAATTTACTAGGGTTCCTTGATAACATATTTGGTCAAAGTCATCTCATCTCACCTCATCAGTTCAGCTATATTGTTCACATTGGGACAAAAATTGAAAAATAGTCAGGAGCTCAGTGGCAATGGCAGAACTGCAAGAAGATATTGATGGAATACTCAGGTCAATGGAACATTGATAAATGGGGTTCAATCTGGAGAAATGAGAGATAATACATTTAGTGAAAGCTATCCAGGTAAAAGCATAGGTACTCAACGGCAGCATTTTGAAAGGTCTTGTGGAATAAACAACTTGATATCCTTCGAATCCCTTAAGGTGGCTGAAAAGGTAGACACATTGTCCAAGAAGGTTGACACTTGCCTTTATTAGCTGAGGTACAGAAAATGAGAAGTGGAAGCTTGTGCTGGAACTGTTGAAAACAGTAGTTAACTGTAGTACTGTGTGCAGTTTTGGAACATATTGCCTTAAACGGTGGTGAATATGTACTTGAAGTGCAATTCTGCACGGCTACACACCAAGAGCTGGCAAGTGACATTAATCATTAATTTGTTGGTTAGCAGTAACCCAATGGACCAAATTACCTCCATCAGTGCTGGAAACTTCTATAAGTCAGAAGATGAAGGGTGAAGGTCAAAGAAAATACAATAATTGCAAACTTCCAGCCAGTAAATCAATATGAAATAGCACAGCAGTGATAGTGAACCCATAATTCCTTCCTGCCCTTGCATCCTATGTGATCACTCAATGACTGACAATAGTTTCAGCTGTGAGCAATCATACATTTTGTGACTAAAAGTAAATTTTAAAAGAAAATGGTTCTTTCAGGCAAAACAGGGACTTTTAATTTGTTGATGGACAGTTAGAATTGTCAATAAGTATCAGATTTATGACAATTATTTTGATCACTTTGTTATTTCTCTGATTTTTTTGTTGCTGTCACATGTATCTTCAAAGATGGGGTTGTCTGCTGAGTGACTTTGTGGTTTTTCCTCAAACGTATTTCGATTATCTTCTCAGTAGCTTTTCAGTGCTTAGGTGAATTAGGTGAATTGGTCATGCTAAAATGCCCATAGTGCTAGGTATATTAGTCAGAGGGAAATGGGTCTGGGTGGGTTACTCTTCGGAGGGTCGGTGTGGACTGGTTGGGCCAAAGAGCCTGTTTCCGCAATGTAGGGCATTTAATCTAAAGGAGGATCATAAGATGCAAAATTTATAGCAAAAGATTACATTGATATAATGAAACATTCAACAAACCTAGATAGTTAAGTCTTTCATCTTTTAGAATGGATTTGCTGGTCTAGGTACTTTAATGTGTAAATCCCAGAACTACTTTTAAGTCACATTCTCAAGATAATTTAAGGTTTTATAACAAAAGGTGAGATCTCATCTCAGACAATGCCTTAAAGGTGTGAGGTTAGAGTCTGTCAGTATCCCAATCTTGAGTCACACTGGTTCTATTTCCAAAGTGGAATCTGCAAATGTTATATCGATTGACTGCCTGGATTGACTGCTTGCAAGTTCTGCATTTTTTGAGCAAAATAGCATGTATCTGCAAATATAATTCTGCAAATACAAATCACCCCATAAACTTATATGTGTGCACGCGAACAGGAGAGAGAGAGAGATAGAGTGAGTATGTGCACATGAATGTGTGCGAGTGAGTGTGAGAGCACGTGAGAGCATGTGTGTCTGCGTGTGTGCAAGCTTGGTAAAGTGTGTGTGTGTGTGATTGTGATGGGGTATAAGCCTGTGAGAGGGTGCGCGCGCGGGTCTAAGTGTGGGAGGTGAAGTGTGTGCATATGAGAGAGAGCGTGTGTATGAGGATCTAGATGAGTGTGTGTGTGTGTGTGCGCGTGTGTGTATGTGTATGAGAGAAAGAGAGAGAGAGAGAGAGTTTGAGTGTGTGTGTGAGTGTATAGTGCAATGGGGTCACCTGTAGAGTCATAGAGATGTACAGCATGGAAACAGACCCTTCAGTCCAACCCGTCCATGCCGACCAGATATTCCAACCCAATCTAGTCCCACCTCCCAGCAACCGGCCTATATCCCTCCAAACCCTTCCTATTCATATATCCATCCAAATGCCTCTTAAATGTTGCAATTGTACCAGCCTCCACCACTCCCTCTGGCAGCCCATTCCATACACTTATCACCCTCTGCGTGAAAAAGTTGCCCCTTAGGTCTCTTTTATATCTTTCCCCTCTCACCCTAAACCTATGCCCTCTAGTTCTGGACTCCCCGACCCCAGGGAAAAAATCTTGTCTATTTATCCTATCCATGCCCCTCATAATTTTGTAAACCTCTAGAAGGTCACCCCTCAGCCTCCAACCCTCCAGGAAAAACAGCCCCAGCCTGTTCAGCCTCTCCCTGTAGCTCAGATCCTCCAACCCTGGCAACATCCTTGTAAATCTTTTCTGAACTCTTTCAAGTTTCACAACATCTTTCCGATAGGAAGACCAGAATTGCACGCAATATTCCAACAGTGGCCTAACCAATGTCCTGTACAACCGCAACATGACCTCCCAACTCCTGTACTCAATACTCTGACCAATAAAGGAAAGCATACTAAACATCTTCTTCACTATCCTATCTACCTGCGACTCCACTTTCATGGAGCTGTGAACCTGCACTCCAAGGTCTCTTTGTTCAGCAACACTTCCTCGGACCTTACCATTAAGTGTATAAGTCCTGCTAAGATTTGCACCTCGCATTTATCGGAATTAAACTCCATCTGCCACTTCTCAGCCCACTGGCCCATCTGGTCAAGATCCTGGTGTAATCTGAGATAACCCTCTTCGCTGTCCACTACACCTCCAATTTTGGTGTCATCTGCAAACTTACTGACTATTCCTCTTATGCTCGCATCCAAATCATTTATGCAAATGACAAAAAGTAGAGGGCTCAGCACCGATCCTTGTGGCACTCCACTGGTCACATGCCTCCAGTCTGAAAAACAACCCTCCACCACCACCCTCTGTCTTCTCCCTTTGAGCCAGTTCTGTATCCAAATGGCTAGTTCTCCCTGTATTCCATGAGATCTAACCTTGCTAATCAGTCTCTCATGGGGAACCTTGTTGAACGCCTTACTGAAGTCCATATAGACCACATCTACTGCTCTGCCCTCATTAATCTTCTTTGTTACTTCATCAAAAAACTCAATCAAGTTTGAGAGACATGATTGTGAGACATGGCACAAAGCCATGTTGACTATCCCGAATCAGTCCTTGCCTTTCCAAATACATGTACATCCTGTCCCTCAGGATGCCCTCCAACAACCTGCCCACCACCGAGGTTAGGCTGACCGGTCTATAGTTCCCTGGCTTGTCTTTACCGCCCTTCTTAAACAGTGGCACCACGTAGTGTGACATGAGCTCTAAGGTCCCAGTTGAGGCCATCCCCATGGGTACCGAACTTGGCTATCAGCCTCTGCTCTGCCATTTTGCATTGTTGCCTGTCTCGAAGTCTGCCTTAGAGGACGGTCACCTGAAGGTCCGAGGCCAAATGTCCTGGACCGCTGAAATGTTCCCCGACTGGGAAGTAACCATCCCTGCCTGGTGATTGTTGTGCAGTGTCCGTTGTCTTATGGTCCTGCTTCACAACCACTTGACAAAGAAGCAGAGCTTCAAAAGCTAGTGCTTCCAAATAAACTTGTTAGACTATAACCTGGTGTGGTGTGATTTTTAACCCAGTCCAACACCGACTCCTCTAAATCGAGAATAACTCACTAAATTTTCAGAATTACATATGCAGGCTAACTTGAGGTACTGGAGAGGGCCAGGTGACTCTTTCTACTATTCCCACAAAGCTTTTTAACTCTATTTTTCTTCTTCCATTTCTCTTTATTAACTTGATACAGTTCTGCAACACAAAGGTTTTCTTGCACATTTCTGACTTTTTAAAAACACTTAAAAGCTGTTTACATGGCACATTAAAGCCAAATGAGGGGGAAAGAATCTTGTGTTTTGAACTAAGTTCTCCAAAAGTCCTGTGTTGTCAAATATATCTTCATAAATACTGATACAAGACAAATCTCCCATCTAAAAAGTAACTGCATCAGCAAAACTGTGATGTTTTAAATGATTTTAAAGCTATTTGACTGCCCTTCCTTTTGCCGTATTCCAGACTCTTCCTCACCAGGTTTCTTGAACCACAGAAAAATTGCAGCACAGGCAGAGACAATTCAGCTCATGATGTATGTGCTGGCTGAATATTTTAATTGCCCGTACTGATTCCACTTTGCAGCATCAGGTCTGTAGCCTTGCAAATCAAGCGTTTCAGGCATAAATCCAGGTTTCTAAATGAGTTCATGGCTTGTATCTCAACCACCAAAATTAGGAGTGAATTGTAGATATCAGTCATACTTTTTTCTCATGTCCCTCCAATAGTTAGTCACCTTAAATCTGTGTCCCCTGGTAACTAGCCTGTTCCTGAGGTCTTTCCTGTCCACGATGTCCAAGTCTCTTCTTATTCTGTCCACATTATGTCATCCATCAGCCTCGGTTGTTCTGACAGTTGCTTGCTCTGTACCTTCTCTGGAACTGTAACACTATATTTTGTATCCTGTTCAATTACCCTGATCTACTAATGTAAAGCATGATTTGTCTGGATAGCACGCAAAACAGTACTTTTCACTGTATCACTGTGCATGTGACAGTAATAAATCAAATCAATGAAATAGACTAAGGAAAACAACCTTAGCCTATCTAATCTTTCCTCAAAGCTGTTATTTTAAAGTATTGGCAGCATTCTGACAACAAAGAAACATGTAAAATTCTAATAAGACTGGAAAGACTAGATTGCAGCAAGGATGTTTTTCTTCATTGGAGAATCTAGGGCCAGGGAACACAGTCACAAGATTCTGGGCAGACAATTAAGGACTCAGATGAGGAAACATTTCTTCACTCAAAGGGGAATGAACCTGTGGAATTCTTTACCACAGAAGATTGTGGAGGCCATCACTGAATATATTCTCGAAATGTACAAATATATTTTTAGATTTTAAAGGCATTAAGGGATATGGGGAGAAATCAGGAATATGGCCCTGAGTTAGAGGATCAGACACAATCATATTGAATGGGTAGAACAGACTCAAAGGGTTGAATGGCAATATCCGGTTCCTAGTTTCTACGTTTCTTGTAAATTTTCTCTGTACTGTCCTGTAATGTGGTGACTAGAACGGTGTAAAAAAAACTCCAAAGGTGGTCTAAACACTGTCCTATATAGTTCAGAAGGTAAGCTCTCATATGCCTTATTCAACAACTTTGCGACGAGTCCTGCCACCTTCTTGACCTGTGGACATATACTCCAAGGTCTCTCACTTCCTCTACCCCATTTGTTACCCTTCCATTTATTCCATATTCTCTTGCTTTCTTTGTCCTCCCCAAATGCTTAACCTCACACTCTCTGGACTGAATTCTATTTGTCATGTTTTTACCCACTCAACTAAACCACTGATAACATGCTGCAATTGGCAGTCATCTCCTTGACTGTTTACTACAGTGCCTTCATTTGGATTCAACTCACCATATTCCCCTGTATCTCATAGACTTCAATTTTTCTGAAGAGATCCATTTTCAAAAAGGGAAAGAGACAAAAGTAACTATAAGCCAATTCGCCTAACATCTATTGTTGGGAGAGTATTGGAATCAAGAAAGTAATATCAGAACTGTTGGAAAATTTCTTTTTTTCCCTCATTTGCAGGATGTGGGCATCACTGGCTGGTCAGCGTTTGTTGCCTGTTCCTGGTGATGACTGCCTTCTTGAACTGCTGCAGTTCACCTGCTGTGGGTTGTTGACCTGCAATGTCATTAGGGAGGGAATTCCAGGATCTTGACTGAGCGACAGTAAAGAAAGGGTAATATATTTCCAACTCACGATCGTGAGTGCCTTAGGGTGGGAACTGCAAACTACTATTGCTTGGAGTTGGAGCTGCAACCATCCAGGCAACTGGGGAGTATTTCATCACACTTTTGACTTGTGCTTTGTAGATGATGGGCAGGCTTTGGGGAAGCAGGAGATGAGTTACTTGCTGCTGTAGCCACTGTAATGAGTCCAGTTGAGTTTCTGATCAATGCTACCTCCTAGGATGTTGACAGTGGGAGATTCAGTGATGGTAACACCATTGAATGTCAATGGGTGGTGGTTAGATTGTCTCTTATTGGTGATGTGTGGCATTTGTGTGGTGCGAATGTTACTTGCCAGTTGTGAGCTCAAGCCTGGATACTGTCCAGATCTTGTTGCTTTGAACATAGACTGCTTCAGTATCTGAGGTGTCGTGAATGGTGCTGAACACTGTGCAATCATCAGCAAACTTTCATTCTTACATCACCTGGGGAATTCAGCTCATAACTCCATGTTTGAACCAAGGATGCAATGAGGTCTGGAGCAGAGCGGCCTCAGCAAAGCCCAAACTGAGTGTCACTGAGCAGGTTACTGCTCAGCAGGTGCTGCTTGATAGCACTGTTGATGACATCTTCCACCATTTTAATGGCGATTGAGAGTAGACTGATTGAGAGGTAAGTGGACAGATTGGATTTGTCCTGCATTTGATGTACAGAACATAACCTGGGCAATTTTCCATAAATTGTTGGGCAGATTCTAATGTTGTAACTGTCCTGAGTGTAGTGCTTGAAAAGCACAGCAGCCAGGCAGCTTGTGAGGAGCAGGAGAATTGACGTTTTGGCCATAAGCCCGTCATCAGGGCAACTTCTGTTTTGTTTCTGGTTTCTTGCATCTGCAGTTCTTCGGTTTTTAGTTTACAGAAAGATATTGATATGTTAAGTAAGTGGATGAAAACTTGGCAAATTCAGTATAATGTAAAAATGTGCATTTAGGAAGGAGGGAGGCAATGACCTAGTGGTATTATCATTGGACTCTTAACTGAGACACCCAGGTAATGTTCTGGGGACCCACGTTCAAATCCTGCCACGGCAGATGGTGGAGTTTGAATTCAATAGATATCTGGAATTAAGAGTCTAATGATGACCATGAATCTATTGCTGATTGATGGAAATCCATCTGGTTCAATGTTCTTCATAGAAGGAAAATGCCAACCTTACCTGGCTTACATGGGTTTGTCTTTGGACAATTCAGGATGGGCAATAAATGCTGCCAAGCCAGCTACACTCTCATCCAGTGAATGAATAAAGAAAAAAACAGAATGTTATTTAAACTGAAAATAGCTGCAACACAGAGGGACTTGGGTGCACAGAACACGAAGTTATCACAGGCACAGCAAGTAATCAAGAAGGCTAATGGATATTGTCCTTTATTTCAAACGGTTTGGAATATAAGAATAGGGAGTCTTACTACAGCTGTGCAAAGTGCAGGTGAAACTGCATCTGAAGTACTGAATAATTGTGGTTCCCTTAATTAAAAAAATATATTATTTCATTGGAGCAGTCAAGAGAAGGTTCACCAGTATGATTGTCTTATTGGATAAGGTTAAACAGGTTGGGCTGGCGCAGTGGCTCAGTGGTCAGCATTACTGCCTCACAGCACCAGGGATATAGGTTCAATTCCAGCCTTGAGTGACTGCACTGGGAGTTTGCACATTCTGTTTGTGTTTGTGTGTGTTTCTGTCAGGTGTGCTGGTTTCCTCGCACAGTCCAACAGTGTGCAGGTTAGGTGGATTAGCCATGCTAAATTGCTCTTTGGTGTCCAGGAATGTGAAAATTAGGTGGATTAGCCATAGTAAATGCGGAGTTACTGAGATAGGGTGGACTTCCAGGTGGAATGCTCTTCAGAGGCTCAATAGGCTAAATGTCCTTTTTCCACACTATAATGATTCTATGATTTTATAAGTTTGGACTCTAATTGGAATATAGAAGAATGGAGATGGTCTCACTGAATCATACAGGATTTTTAAGGGACTTAACAGGGTCAATACTGACAGAGTGATTTCCTTCAGGACAGAATCTAAGACCTGACAGCAGGAAAAGAAAAACAAATATAAACATCTGGAAAAGGAAATAATGGACCTTACAAAAGGAACAAGAGTATCCTTTTATGGATTTGTGATGGGATCACAAGGAAAATGGTCCGAGAAGAACACTGAACTAATGAAAGACCTCGGGATTGAGAAATTTATATCTTTTGCTCAGAACATCGCAAATCTTGTGTTATCTTTGACTCTCGAGCTTTGAAGGATTTTTATGGACTTATAGGATTCTCCAATTGACAGAATTTAATAACTTTTTAATTTTTGATTGTTCTTAATAAGGTTTTAAGTTAGTTTTAAATTTGTATTGATTTTAAATGAGTATTTTATAATTTTAATGTTTTATTAATAAAAGTAGAGTATTTTAAGTCACATAGTAAAGGTGGTGGGTAATAATGGTGTTAAAGAATTAAAGTGCATGCAACATACGACAGATGATGAGTGGTAATGTAACCGAACGGTTGAAAAATCCAGCTCATCCCTCGCTTTGTCGATATTCTGGTTCACATTATTTTATCCCGTTCCCTTGAGATCATCTGGCTGTGGTTAGCTAGATAGGGGTATACATTCGTCGACGAGCGATGATAAAACTCGAAAAGGACATGATCCATTCGTATGGTGAGTGCATGAATTTAAGACAAATGAGGGAAAATATCTTCTCTCAGAGGATTCAGTCTTTGGAACCCTTTCCCACAGCAAAGGGAGCAGTGTCCTTGTGTATATTAAGCTGAGCTGGATTCTTGACCATTCATTAAGGCAATCAAGGGTTATGGGGAAATGACAGGCAAATGAACGTGAGGAGTGTTGGGTCGAACATGATTCTATTGAATGGCAGAACAGGCTTGAGGGGCCCCAACGGCTTACTCTTGTTCCCATTTCTTATCGTCTTATTGTGTATGGTTAGCCATGTGGGACCTTATCAAATTCCTTGCTAAAATCCACACAGACAGCATCACTGTACTAGCCACATCAATTCTCCTTGCTTCTTGCTCAAAGAATGCATCTAAGTAAGTCAGACACAGACTTCTCTTAACAAAACCATGCTGGATTAATCAATACCTTTCCAAATAACATTTAATTCTATCTCTCAAAAGAATTTTAATAATTTACTCAACTTCGAGGTCAGGTTAATCAGCCTAAGATTATTTGGACTATCCCCTGTACCCTTTTTGAATAATTGTACAATATTTGCTGACATTCAATCCTCTGGTACATCACCTGCATCTACTGAGGATTGGAAAATAATCTCCAGACCATCTGGTATTTTCTTCCTGGCTTCCTTGGATAGCCTAGGATATAAATAATTTGGCTCTGGTGATTTAGACAGCACCAAAGAAGTCAGTCCCTCCAGTATTTCCCTTCTTATTATGCTAATTTTGTCTAATATTTAACATTCCTCTAACTGGAACCACTGTATCAATCCTCTCCTCTGTGAAGACAGAAGCAAGATACTCATTAAGAAGTAGGAACAAATTACTGCAGATGCTGGAATCTGTACTGAAGACACCAAATGCTGGAGGTCACAGCGGGTCAAACAGTATCCATGAAGAGACAGAAAGCTAATGTATTGAGTGTAGATGACTCTTCTTCTCTCTCTCTCTCCATGGATGAACATAGAACATTACACCACAGTCAGGCCCTTTGGCCCTCGATGTAGCACTGACCTATGAAACCAATCTGAAGCCCATCTAACCTACACTATTCCATTTTTGTCTATATGACTATCCAATGACCATTTAAATGCCCTTAAAGTCGGTGAGCCTACTACTGTTGTAGGCAGTGCATTCCATGCCCCTAGTACTCTCTGAATAAAGAAACTACCTCAGATATCTGTCCTATATTTATCACCCCTCAATTTAAAGCTATATCCCCTTGTGCTAGCCATCACCATCTGAGAAAAAAGGCTCTCGCTGTCCACCCCATCTAATCCTCTGATTATATGTCTCAATTAAGTCACCTCTGAACCTTCTTCTCTCTACTGAAAACAGCCTCAAGTCTCTCAGCCTTTCCTAGTAAGACCTTGGCCTCCATATCAGCCAACATCCTGGCAAATCTCCTCTGAACCCTTTCCAAAGTTTAAACATGCGACTGCACCAAAGTTTTGTACAGCTGCAGTATGACCTCATGGCTCAACAACTCAATCCATCTACTAATAAAAATTAACACTCTGTATGCCTTCTTAACAACCCTATCAACCTGGGTGGCAACTTTCATGGATCTATGTACTTGGATACCGAGATCTCTCTGCTCATCTACACTACCAAGAATCTTACCATTAGCCCAGTACCCAACTTTCCTGTTGCTCCTTCCAAAGTGAATCACCTCATACTTTTCAGAATTAAACTCCATTTGCTACCTCTCAGCCCAGCTCTGCAGCTTATCTATGTCCCTCTGTAACCTAAAACCTTCTGCACTATCCACAACTCTACCGACCTTAGTGTCATACACAAATATACTGATCCATCCTTCTACACCCTCATCCAGGTCGTTTATAAAAATAACAAACATCAATGGCCCCAAAACAGATCCTTGTGGTACACCACTAGTAACTGAACTCCATTGCAAAAGCTGCAATTGGAACTTCCAATTATAACTCTATGTATCCACATTTTTCTTTTATCCCTTTCTCTACCCTATCTGAAAACTCTATATCCAGGGATGCTGAACTACCATTCCTGTCTCTCGTTAAGTTAAGTTAAGTTTCTGTTATAGCAATTATTTCATGTTGCCACATGTGTATCTTTGCCCTCAGTCCTTTGGCTTTATTTGCTCTACTCATTGTGTTTACATACACACTTTTCAGTAGTGCCAAATCCTTGGCTGTATACTTTGTAACCGCTGCTTCCTCTGTCCTTCAGAGTCACTAAGTTTCTGTCTCCCATTTGTCCTAAGATTCCCATTCATTTGCCAATATAAATTAAACCCTCCCCAACAGCACTTATAAATCTCCATGCAAAGATATTAACTCGGTCCCACTCAGGTACAGATCAACCAGCTTGTCCATGTCCCATTTTCAGCATAATTGGTCCAATAACCCAGAAATATGATGCTAGACCAGCTTTACAGCTACATGCTCAATCATTCAATTCTCCTATTTCAGGCCCACTGTGACATAAGGTGACTAGTTTACATATACTTAAATACCATTTATTCCAGAGATTGGATTTGAGCTAGTGGTTTGTGGGATTTGATCTGTGATGGGGTTTAATGACTTGTAAGTTTTTCTGTAGCCATGGTAATTTATTTTATAAAATACTATTAGAGAATACCTAGTATGTAATGGGCTTTGTTCATATTAGAAGGATTTACCCAATGAACAAAGTAAACAGATTTCTATTTCCTCCTCTATTTCTCTTGTGCAATGAATGTTTGTTTTACTTTAAAAACTAAAACTGCTGCCTTCACGTTTGTGCTTTAGTGAAAGTCAACCTCATTAAAACAAACCAAAATTTGATCTATCAGATCAGATTTCAATCCGGGATCTGACTGGTTCCGTAATAAAATCAGCTGCAGTCATAACATCACTAACATGTAGATTGGGAGTAATCCTGAGATGACAGCTTCAGAAATTCTCCTTTTAAATTTTCTTCACTCCCCGAAGTTTTTTTCAGGGCTTCATCTTCACTTCTACTCACGTCAATAGTAGCAAAATGGTCCACGAGTTATGAAAGATCACTCTCCCTCAGAAAAATGTCCTGCAGCTACTCTGAAACATCCTTTACTCTTGCACCAAGGAGGCAACATACCATCCTGGAGTCACATAGATGACTGTAGAAATGCCTGTCTAACCCACTAAGGAATTTCCTATTCTTATTGCTCCTCCCTTTTTCTTCCTCCCAACTCTGCAGCTAAGCTGCACATGATACCACAGGTCTGGCTATATTCTCCTGGTGAACTAACAGTCTTACCAATATCCAAAATGGAATACTAATTAGCAAACAAGATAGACTCAGGAGATTCCTGCAATACGTGCCTGGATGTCTGAGGGTACTTGGTGGCCATCTATTCTCCCTTTTCTGTATAGTTCTAACCTACAGTGTGACCTTCTCCAACAACATGCAGGGAAATGTTGCTGAAAATAGCAGGGCAGGTGTTTTAAAATGCATGTGTTTCAATGTGAGAAGTACAATAGGCAAGGTAAATGAACTTAGAGCTTTGGTTAGCACTTGGAACTATGACATTGTTGCAATTACAGCGACTCGGCTGAAAGAGGGAAAGGACTGGCAGCTGAATGTCCCAGAATTTCAATGTTTCAACTGTGATAGAAGGGTATGTAAAAGGGTGGGGGAATTGCATTATGGTAAAGGAGTATCTCACAGCTGTACATAGGGAAGGTACCTCAGAGGACTTGTGCAGTGAGGCAATATGGGTAGAACTCAGGAAAGATGAAATCACAATGCAGGACATTGAGAAAACAATATGTAGATAGATTTTGGTAAGATGCAAAAACAACAGGGTTACTGTGGTGAACGATTTTAACTTCCCCTATATTGACTGGGACTCAATTTGTCCTTGGGGCTTGGATATGGCAGAATTTGTTAGGACCATTCAGTATGGTTTCTTAACATAGTATGCAAACAGTCCACCAGGGAAGGGTTATACTGGACCTGTTTTTGGGAAATGAGCCCAACCAGGTAAGTGAAGTTTCATTGGGGGAGCATTTTGGGACGAGTGACCATAATACTGAGTGTTTTAAGATATTCATGAATAGGAACAACAGTAGTCCTTAGGTGAAGGTGTTAAAGTGGAGGAAGGCAAACCACAACAATATTAGGCAGGAACAGGCAAATTTTGATTGGACATGTGGAAGTATTTCAAATGGGAGTTGATAGGTGCTTAGGAGCAGCACATTCCTGCAAGAATGAAGGATAGGTATGGCACGTTACATGAACCTTGGATGGCTAGGGATGTCATGACCTTGGTCAAAAGGAAGAAGTAAACATATGGAAGGTCTAGGAGGATGGAACGTGACAAAGCTCTTTAAGTATATAAGGAATCTGCTGATTTTAAGATGGTTCAAATCACCTCAGATCTCTGGTTCTTATCCAGGGAATGTGAAATGAAGAAGCCAGTAGACAGGTCTTTCAGTGCAAAAGAATCTCTGTGTTTATTTAACTACAAAAGGTTAAATATAAAAGGCAAATGCAATAAAACAGTGAAATAGACAAAATTATACAGAGGACAGTAATTGGATGTACTATTAAATTGAACACAGGTTAAACACTATTAGAACTAAACAGCAGGTGTTTAGTCACAGAAACTATTATTAGACTTCCTTCCCTTGAGGTTCCCTGCACTGTAACCACCCACCTATTCCTACCTGCTAGCTATGTTAAAAACTTTGGGACCTCAGGATCTAAGCTCACCACTGGGAAGAATTTGAGATTTTGAAGTACTGTTATCACTCGCCATACCCAATGCTTTGATAAAGGCTTCGGACGGTGTAGACCTTCAGTCTGGGTTGAGTCTGCTGAATTGGTGGGACGCATTTTGGATTTATTGGGTGTTACTTGGTTCTCCTTGCTTTCTGGTGGGTTTTGCGAGCCGGTTTTCACCTGAGGATGTGCCCTGAGGTCTTTTGATGTCAGTTGGGTCGGTAGCATTCAGGGATTGTCAGTTCTCAGGTTTGCAGGTCGTGGTCGGTCACCACTGGTTCCCTTGGTAAGGAACAGGTTGGTGTCAGTCGGTCACAGAACTGCCTTCAGGATCCCCTTTTCAGAGAAGGCTGTACAGATCGGTCTCGGGACAGTAGCTATCTGGGATCCTTCTCTGGGTGGTAGCTGTGGGGAATAACTCACAAGTCAAATGAAGGCCTACAAGTATATAAAATTGCAGGCCTCTTATCACCCCACCAAATTTGGTTTCCTACAATAGTCCCTTTGTTGCACCTTTCAAAATGTATCTATCCAAGTAGGTGCAAATGTCTTTTCCATCAGGGGTGAATAGGCTTTCTGATTGTAATAGAATGTCCTGTGTTCATGTGACTGATTATCCATTGAAGTTGAAGGTCTTGGAATTTGTGCAGACTCCATGTTATTGAAATTCAGTTTGTCATAAAAGTTAATTAATGTTCTCGTAGGGCTGAGATGTGAACAGGTTTCCCCCAGCTTCCAGACAAACTGTCCCTGGGACTGTACATTCCAGCATTGCTTAGTTGTTGGGGTTTTCTTTTGTTAAGTTTGATTTTTTAAAAATTCCAAGATTCTGGTAGAAGTGTAGTAATTTTTGAAAGTAGGGAATCTTCTCAAAAGGATTGATATTTTTGCTCAACTCTACAAAATACAAACCATCACACTTTCCCACATTGTATTCCATCTGCTACTTCTTTGCCCACTTTCCTAGCCGGTCCAGATCCATCTGCAGCCTCCCTACTTCCGACCCTTCCTTCTATCTTTGTGTCATCTACAAACCTAACAACAATGCTATTAATTCTTTCATTCAGATTGTTAATCACTGATCTTGAAGATGATACACGTTCAAAATGTTTCAAGGAATCAGTGACAAATTCAAGATAATTACAAATAAATCCAATCAAGAATTCAGGAGAAACTTCTGTGACCAGAGAACAATGAGAATGTATGACCCGGAACAACAAGAAGTAGTTAAGGCAAATAGTGTGAATTCATTTAAGGAGAAATCAGATTAGTACAGGAGGGAGGAAAAAAAAGGTTGTTAGCAGGATGAATGAATTAGGGGGGAAAGAGATTTGTGGTGCATAATCTGCAAACTGTTGGGCCTGATGAAGGGCTCCTGCCCGAAATGTCAATTTTTCTGCTCCTCAGATGCTGCCTAGCCTGCTGTGCTTTTCCAGCACCACTCTAATCTTGACTCTGATCTCCAGCATCTGCAGTCCTCACTTTTGCCTAACACATTTCTATGCTGTACATTCTACACATCATATTCATATTTGAGCGGTGGCAGCTGTGCAGAAAAATAATGGTGAATTTTCTGGGAGTACATAGTGGTAAATTGGAAACATGCCATTAAACAATTGAGTTTACATTTCAATAATTCATCCATCCTCTTTTGAGTACATACAACCAATAGAGGAACAGTGTTTCAAATAACTAAGCATGAGGTTAAATTGAGGAATTGATATACTTCCTGGGACTAAATAACAACTTCAGCTGAAAAAGCCAGAGACTGGGAATGGGGTTAACTGCATTCTTTTGAGGTAAAACAATCACTCAAATATTTGCTTCACCTGAGAGGTAGATTTATTGTGTGCAAAATCATCAAATAATAGAGCACAGAATTAAATCAGAGTTTGTGCTGACTTTTTCAAAGAGTAATGTAATTAGTGCCGATTCCAATTCTTTCTTCATATCCCTTCAATATATTTTTCTCCTTGAAGTAGTTATTTAATTCCCTTTTAAAAGCTACAATCAAAGCTGTTTTCACTGCTATAATCAGGCAGAACATTCTAAATCCTAACCAGTCAACATGTGAAAACTAAATTCTCTTATCACCCCTCTTGCGAATCACCTTAAATCTTTACTTGTTGGTGGCGGACCTTCAGCTATCAGAAATATTCTCTCTGTATCTACTGTAACTAAACTTTTTGTGAATGAAATATCTCTATCACAATTTTCTCTCATAATTGTCATTCTAATGAGAATAATGTAACCATCACCAGTCCATTTAAGCAAACGCAAACCCTTGTCCCTGAAACTATTTTAATCATTCTCTTGTGAACCCTCTCTAAACCCTCTACATAATCTATATTTATTTAAAATTTGAATGGAAACCTATTTTTCCTCAATATGAATATTGTGTAAATCTCCAAGTCTCTGTGACTCTTGCTCCTTTTTTTTCTTCTTATTGTTCTCGGGTTAAGTTTAAGAACTGTCAATTTTTTCCATCTCACTGAAAACGTTACAGGTTTAAACTTCATCTTACTTCATGAACAACTTAATACAAACAGCAGTCAAATAAACTTGGCATGGATAGAGACAAAAATAAAATCCAACACACACTGTTTCAGTTTAGCCCTTTATTGATTCCATATGCTAAGTCTCAAAGGAAATATGCAAGATTCCTCTTTCACATAAGCTGACAGAAGCGTTTAACCATAAAACTCAGCCACAGTCAGTGAGCAAATGGTTTTTAGTTTCCAGATTAATTTATACAATGAAGACACCCACAGCTGAGTGTTGCTGATGAGGTGAGGTGAAAGTTAGCAAACGAAACCAATATTAAAGCTGTGTTTTACGACAACCATATTGCAGTTTTGTTCTGTGAAACATCTCGCCTGAGAATCTGGGAACAATTTAAGGACTAGAGTGCCCCAAAACCCAAAAGGCAACCAAAGAAATTCGTCAGGTATGAAGTTACACTTTTATTCAGAAGCTAAAAATTACAATTAATTTAATCTTCCACTTGTTACGCTTCAAAATGTGCTGAATGCAATTTGAATGAATTTCAATTGTGTTTCCATGAAAGAAGATTCCAAAGGACATGTTTAAATTGCGTTATCACCCAGAAAAGAAAATGCTGCAATTTTCACTCAACATCATAATGCCAACTGTATAAACTGGTCATTATGTAAAAACGTTTCATTTCATAGAATGACTAAGTATCAAAATCACAATGATTTAATTATTGTTAATTTAATGATGTTTTAGCCTTATTATTTTAAAATCAGCAAAACTGCCTCAATATTCCAAGAAAACAATACAGCTTGAAACAACAATAATTAATCAGGTTACTCAAAATCTAATGTACTTCTCAATGACTAGGTGATTGGCTTCCAGGAAAGAACTTATATTGCAGTAATGTTCGGCTCCATTTCCTTTGTCCTCTACTTTACAAAAATACTGCTTTTAATCAAACTAAATTATCTTCTGGAAATTCAAATGTTATCATGCTAATAGTATAATAATTCCTTAAGTAATAATTAATGTGTTTATATAGATGCAACTAAGAAGTATGTTTAGTTACAACTGTAATAGGTTCAGCAATACTTCTGTTCACTTAAAATGGCAAACATTACTTGTAATAGGTAGTTTCTCTGCAAATATGTCAGTTCATTCTTAATTTGAATAAAAATTGTTATATAAAATTTATAACTCAAATAACTTATTCTTGCAGAAGAATGTTCATGTTCTGCATTAGAACTTTTAACATGATTTATTTTTTAAAACCTCAATATAATCTGAAATAGTATAATATGGAAGCAGACAGAAAGAGCTGAGTTAAGTTTAATATTAAATCTTAAAATTAAACACAAATCTGAGGTCCACAACTAAGATCTCAAACATTTTGCTAATAGTTATATGAAAGATTTCTTTTGCCTTGTAAAGACTTCTTTTCAACTCAATAAAACAGAATTAACATCTTAGAAGTAGTTTTGCCTGATGATAAATCAACACAGATACAATTAAAACAAATCAATATGAAGCAAGTCCGATCAGCGTGACCAAACAGACCACGGTGCTTTACTGTTAATAATTCAAAACAAAATAAAAGCAGCACTGCTAAAATGAACTGTCAATTTAATGCAGCATTATAAAAAACAATTATTTGGTACAGAACTTTAAGGTGAAGCATGCATTCTTAAAGAAAACATTTGGAAAGTCAAGAAAAGAATTGCTTTGAAGAAAAAAAAACAAATTAAGTGTTCATTTTCACTATCAGCTTGGAAATTGTATACTCCACAAAGCCTGATCCCACAAAAACAATTTTTCCTTACCCTTGACTGAAATACAAATTTGGCAAGCACATGAAAACGCAACATGGGCCACATTATTCAGACCCTCTGCACCAAACCTCTCTCCTGATGATGGTGATGCTTCGTAGTGTAGAATTCCATTGATACCAGTACATTGCATTCTTCATACATAAAACCTGATGGCAAGTTATCACAAGTCACAGAGATGTACAGCACAGAACCAGACCCTTCGGTCTAACTCATCCATGCCGTGCAAATAATCTGCATAAATCTCACCCCATTGCCAACAGTTGGCCTATATCCCTCTAAACTCTTTCTATTCATGCACCCATCCAGATGCCTTTTAAATGTTGAACTTCTACCAGCCTCCACCACCTCCTCTGGCAGCTCATTCCGTATACATACCACCTTCTGCATGAAAATGTTGCCCCTTAGGTCCCTTTTAAATCTTTTCTTTCTCACCCTAAACCTATGCCCTCTAGTTTTGAACTTCTGGGGAAAAGATCTTGACTATTCACCTGATCCATGTCCCCTCATGATTTTATAAACTTCTATAAGGTCATTCCACAACCTCCGATGCTGCAGGGAAAATAGCCTCAGCCTATTCAGCCTTTCCCTATAGCTCAAATCTTCCAATCTTGGCAGCATCCCTGTAAGTCTTTTCTAAACCCTTTTAAGTTTTGTAACATCTTTCCTATAGCAGAGAGACCAGAATTGAACGCAGTATTTCAAAAGCAGCCGAACCAATGTTCTGTACAGCCACAACATGACCTCCCAACTCCTATTCACAATTCACTGACCAATAAAGGCAAGCATACCAAATGCCTTCTTCACTACTGTCTACCAGCCACTCCACTTTTAAGGAACTATGAATCTGCACTGAAAGTCTTTTTGTTGGGCAACACTCCTCAGGAGCTTACCATTAGGTGTATAAGCCTTGATTTGCCTCACCAAAATGCAGCACCTCACATTTATCTAAATTAAACTGCAATTGCCACTCTTTGGCCTATGTGCCGATCTGATCAAGGTCCCATTGTACTCTGAGCTAACCCTCTTCGCTGTCCATTTCACCAACAATTTTGGTTTCATCTGCAAACCTACTTGCAGTACTTCCTATAATCACATCCAAATCATTTATATAAATGACAAAAGAAGTAGAGTCAGCACTGAACTTTGTGGCACACTGCTGGTCACAGGCCTCCAATCTCCTACTTTGTATTTTGTATCCAATTGGCTAGCTTTCCTGTATTCCATGTAATCCAGCTTTGCTTACCAGTCTATCATGTGGAACCTTGTTGACTGCTTTGCTGAAGTCCATACAGAAAATGCCCACTGCTCTGCCTTCATCAATCATCATCACTTTTTCAAAAAACTCAATCAAGTGAATGAGATACAACTTCCCATGCACAAAACCATGTTGATTCTCCCAAATCAGTCCTTGCCTTTTCAAATACATGTAAATCCTGTCCCTTAGAATCTCCTCCATCAACTTATCCACCATTAACGTCAGGCTCACCAGTCAATAGTTCCCTGCCTTTTCCTTAGCAGCTTTCTTAAATAATGTCATCATGTTAGCCAACCTCCTGTCTTCTGGCACGTCACCCGTGGTTATCGATGAGACAAATATCTCAGTAAGGATCTGAGTGATCAGTTCCCTAGCTTCTACAAAGTTCTGGAATACACCTGATCAGGTCCCAGGGATTTGTCCACCTTTATGCGTTTCAAGATATCCAGCATCTCCTCCTCTGTAAGATGGACACTTGTCAAGATATCACAATTTATTTCTCCAAGTTTTCTAGCTTCCGTATCCTTCTGCCAAGTAAACATTGACACAAAATACTCATTTAGTATTTCACCTATCTCGTGTGATTCCAAACTCGAGCAACCTTGTTTTCTTTAATGGGGATCGAGAGTGTGTTGCTGGGAAAGCACAGCAGCTCAGGCAGCATCCGAGGAGCAGGAGAATAGACGTTCCAGGCATAAGGCCTTCCCCAGCATCTGCAATTCTCATTTTCTCCCTGTTCTTAATGGGTCCTATTCTCTCTCTAGTTACTCTTTTTCTGCTAATGTATTTGTAGAATCTCTTTGGATTCTTCTTAACCTTATTTGCCAAAGTGACCTTATGTCTCCTTTGCGGCCCCCTGACTTTCCTCTTCAGAATACTCTGACTGCCCTTCTACTCTTCTAAGGATTCACACAATCCCTGCTATCTATATCTGACTTATGCTTCCTTCTTTTCCTTGACTAGAACCTCAATTTCTCCCGTCATCCAGCATTTTCTGCACCTACCAGACTTGCCTTTCACACTAAGAGGAACATACTGTCTCTGGACTCTCATTATCTCATTTTTGATGGCCTCTCACTTACCAGCCATCCCTTTAACTGCGATTAGCTAACCTCAATCAACTTTTGAAAGTTCCTGCCTAATCCCACCAAAATTGTCCTTCCTTAGATCTGTCAGGAGCAGAAGGGGTTTAGTCAGTGGTAAATCCATTAGGGTTCAGCACTACTATATGACCTCCTTAATTACTTTACAAACGAATTTTATTTGATTCATTCAATTTTTTTTTGTAAATTAATCACTGTAGGGATTCTTTCTAAAATGGCCGTACATTAAAAGGAACCCCATAATACCATGCTCCAATGCATCCAGAAAAATAGAAATTATGTTTACATCAGAATTATGCTTAAAATACATTAACATTTTCAGAGCAGGGACAATGTGATAAGATCATATTGGTTCAATATGAAATAATGGAACAGATTTGATTCAGCATGAAATTGTTATATGCCAAAACAGAGGACAGGTCCTCTATCCACATGGTGGAAGGGTTCCTCCAGCATGTGCTGTGAAGGCAAGAGGAAAAGCTAAGAGTGGTAATTGATGAAAGCAGTACAGTCTCAAGTATCTCATCCAACTTATACCATGACTCTTACACACTGCTCAATTCATCATATTCCAATCATTACTACACCAACAATTTCCACCAATCGTGATTCATATTTACTTTTCATAGCTTCGTCAGAACAAAACACTGCAAATGCTAAAAAACTAAACTGCTGGACATAGCAAGTCAGGCAATTCTATTTATGTCTTCACAGATGTTAATGTTTGAGGTCAGTGTTCCTTTGTTGGAATTGGAACTGCTGAGGGATGCAACACATTTAAAACCAGACACAGAAAAGTTTCAGGATGAAAGAACAAACAGAAAAATCTGTGATAAAGTGGAAGGCAAGAATGCAAATAATATGATTTCATCTTTGCAGGTTTCTGTTCTCAGTATCAAGTTCAATGACTGCTAATCATAATCTTTGCCTCCATTTCTTTTAATGATAGCTGCT
Organism: Chiloscyllium plagiosum; assembly: GCF_004010195.1. NCBI lineage: Eukaryota > Metazoa > Chordata > Chondrichthyes > Orectolobiformes > Hemiscylliidae > Chiloscyllium > Chiloscyllium plagiosum. The sequence continues at coordinate 19,830,329 of NC_057727.1, forward strand.
GAACGTAATTCTGCTCACCCATTCTCATATCCTGGATACATATTTTGTTCCTTTCCTTGATCTATCACCATCACTTTTTAATAAAATACCTTTTTGTTAATAATTGCTGGACATACTCAGCAAGTTAGGCAGCATCTGTAGAGATGAAAACAAGCAATAACATTCCAGGTCAATGATCATTCATCAGACATGTGAATATTTACAGTATTTTCTATTTATTTTAGACTCTGTACTTTTGTACCATCATCCCACACCCCCATTTCAATCATCGTTTTCCCTTTTAACTATTACCTGACCTGAAGCATTAACTTCTTTTTCTGCAGATGCTGCCTGTTGGGCTGAGTCTTTCCAGCATTTTCTACTTTAATTCTTAGCTTTACCTCACCCTTTCGCAGAAATCACTGCTGCAACTTCATACACACATCTCTCAGCTTCTACACACTATTAACTAGCAGTCATGACAAGCACGTCATACCGTCCTAAAATACTTTTCTTTCTAGTTGGACCAATTGGCACACAATTGCGGGCAGCAGCACTTAATTGGCAAGGCTGACACAGCTGTAAACTCTAATTCTGCTAAAATACAGAATGCTTACCGACATGGTAACAACTGACACCATTGTTAACAGAAATCTATTCCTCCTTTTCACCATCTGCTGCTACTCACTCCTGAATAGTTTCTGATTTCCAAGCTGCAGATGGTGTAAGCTTGCAACTCACACTTTAACCCCTCTGCCATACTACCCTCACCATAATCACACTGTTTTGCCTTTCTCCAGTCAGATGATCAAGAATTGCACCTTGGTGAGGCAATATAGCAGGAGCAAGAAGAGGAGGAAAAGACTTGGCAGAAGAAACCCTGTCACTTTCTCACAGTTTCAGTAACCAGATCAGATATTTGCATGACACGATGGAAACTTGAATAGAGGAGGGATCTGCACATGGTGAAACACTCCAGTATAAATGGGCTGTAGCCAAGAGAAAGGGAAGGGTAATGAAAATGCAACTTGCCAGAGGGTAAAAGGACAGAAGGGTTCAGTTGCACAGGACATATTCAGTTGAGGAATATGATGAGAAAACATGCAAAAAGAGCTAGTGAATATGCATACATAAAATTCTTGGTGCATAGCAGTCTGCTGAAAAGCCTGTAGTCATCATCAAGAATAATGAAGGCATCCAGCAACAACCATGAACATAATGTCACACAGAGTCTGCAGCCTGTCCTTCCCAGTGCAGATGTGGTGGGCAATCACACAAATACAATTGTGGACCCAACCACGATGCAATGCCTGATAAATGTCTCAGCTTTCATTGTAGCACAAGCTGAAGCCACCTGAATGTTGCAAATTTGGATTTCAGAGCAGCCGAATAAATGAAGCAAAGTGTGTTGTTGAACATTAACTGAATGGGGGAAATTAGATGTGCATTCACTGGTATTGCAGTCAGATAAGATGATCATAGACAGCCCAGCTAAAAAACAGTTTTGAGGCCCTGCTTTCCATATACTCATGGCAAAGGTTGCACTCTCACTATGAGGAGCATGTGCAAAATGCAGCAGACCGCAAGGAAGGGAGTCATGGACTTTGGAGAGCTTGCTTTTCTTAAGCACCCAAGTGGTCTGCTCAATCAAATTTCAAATGGTACTATGCCTTTCGTCACACGTGTTGTCTATGTGTGCATGCATTGTGAACCACTATTAAATGATGGATAGTCCTTGTCATCCTGTAGCAACCATCTGGTTTCTTACGGATGCTGAAACGTAGATAAGTCCTTCAGAATAAAGATGTCATTGCTGTTGCCAAGATACTCGGATCTGACCTCCATAAAGCACTGTGTGAGGTTTGATATTGAAGGACAGGAACGGTGTGGTTGCAATGGATCTGAGGCGTTCGAGCGCAAAGTGACATCTGGTATGTTTTTGTTCTGTTTGCTTTGTTCCAACAAAACAAAATGTAAGGTGCTCCTCTCTCAGTGCATATAGCATGTTGGTGACCTTTCCATACGATAGTGGATGCTGATTTGAGAGATGATCAAGACGTCGTAAAGATGTAGAGTCACAGAGTTTTTGCAGCATGGAAAAAAGTTCTTTGGCCTATCATGTATGCACCAACCATCAAACAAAATGTAATTTGCTCCAGTCCAAAAGGAGCTCAAGACAAAACAGGTTTATGGCCAAGGTTCTCCTCATATGGCTGCAGGTCTACCTCGAAGAAGGTAACAGATTTCAATGAAACAGAGATGCTGCACATTTCTGCCTTACGGTAAACAGTCAAATTGTTCACTGAAAGCTCTGGGGTGGAGTTCTCCTCCTCCTTCTCCTCCTCCTCCTCTTTAAGTGGGTTGTTTTTCTTAGCATTGCCTCTGCATATTGTACCACTTATGATGCAAGCCGTCTACAGCACAATGATTGAAAACAAGTGAAAGAGGCTTTTGCAGCTTGCAATCTCCTTTTTTATTGTTTTTATGGAATAAAGCTGGTAAGGGCAAGATATTTTGCCTATTGCAAATTATCCTCAAGATGGTGGCAGTGAGCTGTCTAGTTGAACCAAGTTTGGGCCTGTGGGTGTGGGAGCTGTGATAGTCCTCCCTGCTCCTATGCACGTTTCACCATGCAAAGTTTAGAGAGGGTGATAACTGAAATGCTGGAATCAAAAATGGCATCAAAAGGGTTGAATCATTAGAGTCTGACTGATACCATAACCTGCCTATTCTGCTTGCTTCCAATGATGCTTAAAGCTTACCCAAAATAGAGTCTGAAGCAGTCAGCACTGGAGGTGTACACTAAGAGTGCAAACGCCATTTTGAACATGAACAGCACCAAAAGTGCTTACAATATATACACTACAAAATGGATTTTGTATGCTTCTCAACTTGGCTTCATCACAGCTAAAGCAAATTAAGTTAAACTTCTCAAAAATTTGAAACCTGATCTACATCAAGAGTTTCTCAAACATAAGACCATAAGACATAAGAGCAGAAATTAGACCATTTGGCCCATCGAGTCTGCTCTTCCATTCCATCATGGCCGACAAGTTTTTCAACCCCATTCTTCTGCTTTCTCCCTATGACCTTTGATCTTCTTAATAATCAAGAACCTATCTATCTCAGTCTTAAATATACTCGATAACCTGGTCTCCACAGTCTTCTGTGGCAATGAATTCCATAGATCCAACAGACTTATTTCAGCAATGTATGTTCTTAAAAATATTACAGAAACCCAAGATTTATCAATACCATCAACACTGGCTTGCTAATAGAGAAGTAGAGAATAGGAATACGTTAGTGTTTTCTAGGTAGGCAGGATGTCATGAGTGGTGTGCCATAGGGGTTGGTATTGGGGTTTCAACTCTTTAAAATGTATTTAAATTATTTGGATGAAGAGAAAAAGATAGGTTATGCCACAAAGATAGGTAGGAAAGGGAGTTGTGAAGAGGACATAAGGAGCCAACAAAGGGATATACATAGGTTAAGTGAATGGGCAAATTTATGACGAATGGGGTACTATGTGGGAAAGTGTGAAATTGTCCATTTTGGCAGAAAGAATAAAAAGGAACCATAAATGGTGACAGAATGCAGAACCCTGAGATGCAGAGAAATCTGGAGTCCTCATGCATGAATCAGAGAAGCTTAATATGCAGGTATAGCAAGTAATCAGGAAAGCCAATGGATTGTTTACTGACAGGGGAATTGCATGCAACAGTAGGGAGGTTATGCTTCAGTTATACAGGACATTGGTGAGATCACATCTAGTGTACTGTGTACAGTACTCATCATCATATGGTAGGATGTTAATGGGTTGGAAGCTGTTCAGACTAATAGCTGGAATGTGCAGATTGTCGTGAAGAAAGGCTAGACTGGCTAGGACTGTAACCTCTGGAGTTTAGAAGTGACTTAACTGGAATACATAAGATCCTGAGGGCAAGTGACCAGCTGAGTATTTACAGGATGTTCCCCTTCTGAGAAAATCTAGAACTGGGGAAGGTTGGTTGAAAAAAGGGTTGCACATTTAGAACATTGGTAACAAAACAGAGGCAAGGAAACATTTTATTTTTTCTCAAAGGGCTGAGTGTCTTTCAAACTCACTTCCTCAGAAAGCAATGAGTGAATGCAGAATCTTTAAACATTTTTAACACAAACATAGACAGATTCTTGATTACAAGGAATAAAAGAATATCAAATATTTGCAGGAAGGTAGGGTTGAGTTTAAAATCAGACCAGCTATGATCGTATTGAATGTCAGAACAGTTTTGAAGGGCTGAGTGGTCTACTCTTGTTCCTTGTTCATATATATCTAATTCTCTTAGTTCTCTTACACACAGTCGACCAAAAATTATAATGTGATAATTTTAGCTTTGAAATATACAATGCTTTCATTAAAGCTTCAAGTATTTAGAGACCTTTAGTCTAGAGGGTATTTCATCAAAAGCATAACTTTTACTCAAGGCAAAAAGGAGTTTTCACAAAAGTATGATGATTATATTCTATAGAATAACTAAATGCTGTACAAAGACTTCAGGTAGCATTGGCATTATAAAATTCTCAAAATGAAGTGACCTATTCTACTAAAAAAGAATGCGTACCTGTGAATGTGTATGGTGTTCCAATGAATATTCTCCATACACTAGTTGCCTGCTAGGTCAAAAAAAAGCACTGCACTCAATCGTGAGCTGAAATCATGTGCTGATATTCTGGACTAACTCATAAACAAAGACAATAATGTGACACCTGAGCCAAGCTGACATTCAAAGATCCTATAAGATTAGCTGAAGATTGAACTGCCAAGATAAGCAAAGTTCTTCTCTCAGTCATCAAAAATTAACAAAATTTAACTGGTCCTGATCTAATATTTTCTTGTTTAAATTTGCTCCATACAAAAATTTGATGAGGTAAAACAAAAGTGTACTAACTTGCCATATGTAACATTAGATGTTGTATAAACATGAATGTTTTATTTCTTCCATATTCAAGATACATTCTGATTTCCATCAACACGGCTGCATTCCGACGTGATTTAAAATACATTGTTCAATCTAGCCCTTAAAGCATATTGTTGAACATTGATGTTGCCCTGTCAATATCAATTTGTGATACCAGTGAATAGTTGGCACTGTACAGTGACAGAGGGATTGAGTAGTTAGCTGCGTCCTGCTTACTGACACATCAGATAAATGGTATGCTATTTACAAACGTATTAACCTGCTCTACATCACAGTTCAAAAGTATTTGCAATGCTAGAAATCACAATGGACTTTCTGGTAGTCCACCTGCCCTGAGTCCATCCGTCCTGCCAGTAATCTTTCTTTGAGTGAACAAATTGCTATCGGTCATTAGTAACTCATGAGGGATTCACAGACATACAGTGAATAATCAAACTTTTCTTTGGGTTAGTTACATTCTTTTGTCTTTTTTAATACTTACATTTAGTTGTCTATGTGTACGGAAGGTGTACATTGGCAATTACCAAGTTTTCATCCTACCCCTTAAATTTTGTGGCTTATCCAAATAAAGCTATTCTATATTCCAGCACAACATAGTGGTTAGGATATTGGTTTTCATGGCTATCTTTAAGATGAGAGATCTAAAAGTTAAAGTTCTAAATTGAAGTAACGCCAAATTTGAGGGCACCAGGCAAGAACTTTCAAAAGTTGATTGAAAGAGTTGTTCGTTGGTAAAGGGACATTTGGAAAGTGGAGGGCCTTAGAAAATGAGATAACCAGAGTACAGAGACAGTATGTTCCTGTTAGTGTGAAGGGCAAGTGTGGTTGGTGTAGGGAATGCTGGATGACTAGAGAAATTGAGATTGTGGTCAAGGAAAAGAAGGAGACATACGACAGGTATAGACAGCTGGTTGAGTGAATACTTAGAGCAGTAGAAGGACAGTAGGAATATAACGAAGAAGAAAACCAGGAAGGCAAAAAGGGGGCATAATATATCTTTGAAAATAGAGTTAAGAAGAATCCAAAGAGATTCTACAAATACATTAATGGAAAAAGAATAACTAGGGAGAGAATAAGGGCCCCTTAAAGATCAACAAGACCGCCTGTGTGCAGAATCTCAGGAGATGGGTGAGACACTAAGGAGTAGTTTGTGTCAGTATTTACTGTAGAGAAGGATACAAAAGCTAAAGAACTTGGGGAAAAAAAAAGTGATATCTTGAAAAATAGGTAAAAACAACGACTGCAGATGCTGGAAACCAGATTCTGGATTAGTGGTGCTGGAAGAGCACAGCAGTTCAGGCAGCATCCGAGAAGCAGTAAAATCGACGTTTCGGAATAAAGGCAGAGAGCCTTAAGCGTGGAGAGATAAGCTAGAGGAGGGTGGGGGTGAGGAGAAAGTAGCATAGAGTACAATAGATGAGTGGGGGAGGGGATGAAGGTGATAGGTCAGGGGCGGGTGGAGTGGATAGTGGATAGGTGGAAAAGAAGATAGGCAGGTGGGACAAGTCAGGACAAGTCACTGGGACAGTGCTGAGCTGGACGTTTGGAACTGGGATGAGGTGGGGCAAGGGGAAATGAGAAAACTGTTGAAGTCCACATTGATGCCCTGGG
>NC_057727.1:19837548-19910379 GCF_004010195.1 Chiloscyllium plagiosum
AGATGGAGAGGTCCAGGAAGGAGAGGGAGGTGTCAGAAATGGTCCAGGTAAATTTAAGGTCAGGGTGGAATGTGTTGGTGAAGTTGATGAATTGCTCAACCTCTTCGCGGGAGCACGAGGTGGCGCCAATGCAGTCATCAAAGTGTCCATATTACACAGGAGGAGATGATGCATATCTTAAAATGCATAAAGGTGGATAAATCCCCGAGACCTGATCAGGTATATTACAGAATTGCATTGGAAGCTATAGGAGAGATTACCGGGCCTCTTGCTGAGATAGTTGTATCATTGATAGCCACAGGTGAAGTACCAGAAGACTGGAGATTGACTAATGTGGTGCCAATAAATAAAGGTACTAAGGAAAAGCCAGGAAACTACAGTCCAGTCAGTCTGACATCAGTGATGGGAAAGTTGTTGGAGGGGATTCTGCGAGACAGGATCTGCATGTATTTGGAAAGGCAAGGACTGATTAGGGAGAGTCAACATGGCTTTGCGTGTGGGAAATACGGTCTCACTAACTTGACTGAAGAAGTGTCAAAGAAGATTGATGAAGGCAGAGCGATAGACATTGTCTACATGAACTTCAACAAGGTTTGACAAGGTTCCACATGGTAGATAGTTAGCAAGATTAGATTACATGGAATCCAGGGAGAGCTAGCCTTTTGGCTACAAAATTGATTGAGATGTAGGAGATGAGTGGGTGTTGGTGCAGGATTGCTTTTTGGACTGCAGACCTGTGACCAGCAGCGTGCTGCAAGGATTGGTGCTGGCTCCATTGCTTTTTGTCATTTATATAAATGATTTGAATGCGAATATAGGAGGTATAGTTGGTAACTTTGCAGATGACATTAAAATTGGTGGTGTAATTGATAGTGTAGAAGGTTCTCTCAAGAGTACAAATGGATCTCGATCAGATGGTCAATGAGCTGAGGAGTGAAGTTTAATTTAGCTAAATGTGAGGTGTTGCATTTTGGTAAGTCAAATCAGGGCAGGGCTTATACAGTTAATTGTAGAATCTTATAGAATGATAGACTCCCTACAGTGTGGAAGCAGGCATTTGATCCATCGAGTCCACATCGCCCCTCCAAAGTGCACCCCACTCACATCCACCCACCCAACCCTATAACTGTACCACTGCATTTGCCGTGGCTAATCCACTTCGCCTGCACATCCCTGGATACTATGCACAATTTAGCATGGCCAATCCACCTAACCTGCACATCACTGAACTGTGGGAGGAAATCCACACTGTTGTGCAAACTCCACACAGATAGTCGCCAGAGGGTGAAAGCGAACCTGGGTCCTTGGCACTGTGAGGTAACAGTGCTATTCACTGAGCCACCATGCCACCCATAAGAGTAGGGCCTCAAGGAATGAAGAAGGGCTCTGAAGAGCCCTGAAGAAGGGCTCATGCCCGAAACGTCGATTCTCCTGCTCCTTGGATGCTGCCTGACCTGCTGCGCCTTTCCAGCAACACATTTTCACCTCAAGGAGTGTTGCCAAACAAAGGGACTTAGCGGTACAGTTGCATAGCTCCTTGAAGGGGAGTCACAAGCAGACAGGGTGGTAAAGAAATAGTTTGGCACACTTGCCTTCATTGGTCAGTGCAGTGGTTTGGGATATCATGTTATGGCTGAACAGGACATTGGTGAGGCCACTTTTAGAATACTGTACTTAATTCTGGTCTCCCTGCTATAGGAAAATGTTGTTCAACTTGAAAGGGTTCAGAAAAGATTTACAAGCATGTTGGTGGGATTGAAGAGGTTGAACTATAGGGAGAGGCTGAAAAGGCTGAGGCATTTTTCCTTGGAGCGTTGGAGATTGAGGGATGACCTTATAGAAGTTTATAAAATCATGAGCTGTATGGATAAATGAATAGCCAAGGACTTTCCCAGGATGGAGGAGTTTTCTTAGTGGAAGGTATAGGTTTAAGGTGAGAGGGGAAAGATTTAAAAGAAACCTGACAAGCAACTTTTTCACGCAGAAGGTGCTGTGTGTATGGAACAAGCTGCCAGAGGAAGTGAAGGAGGAGGGTAGAATTACAATATTTAAAAGGCATCTGAATGGATACACAAAAATTAAGGGTTTAGAGTGATATGGGCCAAATGGTGGCAAAGGGGACTGGTTGGCATGGATGAGTTAGATCAAAGGGTTGTTTCTGTGCTGTATAACTTTATGACTCAATAAGAGAAGAAACACACTTCCTCATGATAGAATTACCCTGTTTCAGCTCATAAGCCAAACTGTCTGCCCATCAATTGCGAGCCAAAGGGAAACACACCCTTTGGTCCAACTCATCCATGCCAACCAAGTTTCCCAAACAAAACTAGCCCCATTTGCCTGCATTTGGCCTATATCCCTCTAAACTATCCTATTCATGTACCTAGCCAAATGTGTTTTAAATCTTGTAACTGTACCTGCATCTACCACTTCCTCTGGCAGTTCATTCCACATATGAACTGCCCTCTATATGTGCGCAGCTTGACTTTAAATATAATGCAGGACTTGTGAAATCTGCAAGGTCCTAGTAGTGGTGAGTGCCTCAACCTCACCGATAGCACAATTCCCTGTGAAAGGTGACACATCAGCTCAGTTGCCTAATTAGTTCTTCAGAGTTCTGTGGATTTGCTTGCTTTATCAAATCTGTCATGTAGGGTTGGCAGCATTCTAATCTTCCATTACAAAGAATGTCATTTTAAGTCAATTTTACTTCCAAGAGACATAGCTTGTCTCTCATAAAAGACATTCTGATGTCCTCTTCACTCCATTTCTATGTTTCTGATGTTTGCTTTTCAACAATAACTTTATCCAACTGCTTGTGAGGGATCTTACAATTAGATATGCGTGTAAACCAATGCCTGCCCCAGCATGTCAATGTAATCACCCAGTTGGTCACTATGCACCTGGCAAGAGCACACCTGCTAGATTGACAGCAAATTCAGAATCATGCCTGAAATATTGTGCAAAACAATTCATCACAAAATGCAAGTGTATTGCCATTATTCTTCTGTTTGTATTGCAGTGATATGTACTGCTCATTACCCAGTAGTTTCACAAGTTAGATTCTCAATTAACATAAGTGCCCAACAGCAGCTACGTAAATACTATTTCCAGTCAGCATGTTCCGAAGTTGTTATATTACACCAGTTTCCGTATGTATTATAAAATGAAAATTTGCCTTCACCAAAGTTCAACTTGCTTTATTGTAAAAGTATTCCAAGATAATTCACAGATGCATTATCAGATAAAATCTGATATCAAGCCACAAGAGATATTTGGGTAGATGACAAAAATAAACTTGATTAAAAAGGCAGGGTTTAAGGCGTGCATTAAAGGAAGACAGAGGTGCAAACGTTCCAGGAAAGAATTCTAGTACTTAGACGTTTAGTTAATTGAAGGCATGGCTATCAACAGTGGAGCAACTAAAAAAAATCAGATTTCTCAAGGACCCAGAATTAGAGAACCTTACATAGCCAAGTGGATAGTGGGGAAATTACAGATACATTCAGATTTTAAAACAAGGGTGAGAATGATAAAACTGAGGCAGTGCTGATCAAGAAATAATACTGGTTGAAAAATAAGCACAAGGATGAAGGGTCAACAGAAATTTAGATATAGCCAACAGTACGAAGCTTATGAAGATTTGCAATGGTTTAATCTGATCTTGGCTGCTTTTGAATAATCAAATCAAAGGTACCAAAGATAATATCAAGGGTTTTGGAAAATGACAAAAGCTTTGGTTTAGATTAGATTAGAAAAGAAACAGTTGTGCAAGGGCCTAACGAAGGATGACCTGCAAAATTCAAAACCTTTGATGATCAAAATGTTCTTGCTTGGCACCTGATTTACTTTTCAACAAATGCTTAATTCAGATGATTATATAAAAGACGTGGCAAAGAGACATGCCTAAAATTAGCTTATTTCCCCCTCTAATGTGTGTTTGAAACTGGTGAAACTATGAATAACCTTGGTGTTCTCTTCACTGTTCTTACAGCGTTGATGACTTATTTTGCAATATATATAGCACTCCTGTAACAAGTTGAGAAAGGGACTCCACCTTTAGCAGGATCCACTTTGAACACTATGTGAAAGTGAGGACTGCAGATGCTGGAGGTTAGAGTCAAGATTAGAGTGGTGCTGAAAAAGCACAGCAGGTCAGGCAGCATCTGAGGAGCAGGAAAATCGACATTTCCTGATGAAGGGCTCCTGCCCGAAACGTCGATTTTCCTGTTCCTCGGATGATGCCTGACCTGCTCTGCTTTTCCAGACCACTCTAATCTCTTCTTCTATAAATACAATGTCCTACGTTGACTCGAGAGAACACTTCTTATTGTTGACAATGATGTTTTTGGGTTGTCTGTTTGCTCACTGAGCTGGTGGGTTTTTTTGTCAGAAATTCTGTCACCATGCGAGATAATATCATCAGTGAGCCTCCGTTGAAGCATTTGTGTTCTGTCCCACTTGCTATTTGTGTGCCTTGGCTCGTTGTGGTGGGTGATATCATTTCTGGTTCTGTTTCTGAGAAGTTGATAAATGGGGTCCAAATGTATATGCTCGTAAATGGAGTTCCGGTTTGAATGCCAGGTGTGTAGAAATTCCGTGCGTGTCTTTGTTTGGCCTGTCCTAGGATGGATGCATTTTCCCAGTCGAACTGGTGTCCCTCTTCGTCTTTGTATCTGGATACTGGTGATAGTTGGTCATGACTTTTATTGGCTAGTTCATGCTCATGTATACTTGTGGCTAATTTCCTGCTGGCTTGTCCAATATAATGTTTGTTGTAATCCTTGCAGGGTATCTGTATATTGTATTTGTTCTGCTGGCTGTGGGTATGGGGTCCTTTAAATTCATCAGTAATTGTTTTAGTGTGGCAGTAGGTTCCTGGGTTACCATGATGCTCGGGGCCAGAGCAGTCTGGTGGTCATCTCTGAAAATGCCTTTGATGTATAGTAGGGTGACTAGAGTCTCCAGGCGTGTTGTGTCTTCCTGTTTTGGTCTGTTGTGCAGGAAACAGCAGACTGTGTTTATCGGGTAACCATTGTTCCTGAATACGTTTATATAGGTGCTTCTCTTCGGCTTCCCGTAGTTCCAGGATGCAACAGTGTGTTGTGGCTCATTTAAACAGTGTACTGATGCATGTCCCGTTGCAGGTGTTGGAATGGCTGCTTCTGTCGTTGAGTACCTGGTTTGTTGTATGGCTTTCCTATAATCGCTGGTCTGCAGTTCTCCATTGGCTTTTTGTTGTACCATGATGTCCAAGAAGGGGAGTTGGTTATGGTTCTCTTCCCTTTTGGTGAATTTTGTACCGGTGAGAATGTTGTTTATGTGTTCATGAGTTTCTTCTAGTTTGTCATAATTAATGATGACAAAGTTGTCATCCACATAGCGAACCCAAAGCTGAGGTTGGATTGTGGGAAGGGCTATTCGTTCTAACCTCTGTATAATTGCTCCTGCTATAAGTCCTGATATTGGTGATCCCACAGGCATCCTATTGATTTGTTTGTATATCTTGTTGTTGAAAGTGAAGAGGGTATGAGGCACAAGTCCAGTGGTTTGAGGATGCTGTCCTTGCCAATGGAGTTGGGACTGACAGGTGATTGTGTCTCTAGTTTGTCTAGCAGTGAGGCCAGTTTTTCTTTGGCTAGAGTGATATTTTCTCCAAAATCTCAATGATCTTTTTGTTTATGATGGATTATGTTAAGTGTCTAGTATTGGTTTGGATAGACAAAGAAATGCAGTGCAATAAGAAATCAATATTTTATGAAGATCCTGGAAGCAGAGAAAGGGCTGATCTAAGATACCTTCTACTAGTACTCATAACCCTGAAAACAAAACCAGCAATATCACTGATAACATTACTAAATCGTGGCATGACCGTAAGAAATAAAAAGCAGCTACTTAATTACCTTGATGCAACCTGAGTAATTTCAAACCTTAGAATTGTAAAACTTTTTGTTGAAGAGCAGATTCTGAAGAAGATTTTTAGTGCATTTAGTAACTATTCAACTTGCTGTCTTAATTTTTTTTCCATCAAATGTCATACTGATCAACTATTGCTGCATCTTTTGAGGGATCCCTGCAAATCAACAATACTTGAATGACTATGGCATTGATTGTAGCTGCATCAAAAGATCTGAATAGGTTTACCATCAACAGTGGATACTAATTCTTTTTTAGATCAGTCAGTCAGTCATTGCCAGAGTGTGCCATTTCTGCCACCTCCGGCGAGATACTATCACCAGACACGTACTATTCTTCTCTCTCTTGTCAGCCTTCTGCAATGACTATTTCTTCCCGGATCCTCTTATCCACTCTTCGTCCACTCCAAGCACCTCCCTACAACCCCATAGGCACCTTTCCATGCAACTGCAAAAGGTGTAAAATCTGCCCATTTACTTCCTTTCTCCTCACAATTTAAGGCTCCAAACACACCTTCCAGCGGAAGCAGTGATTTATCTGCATTTCATACAATGTAGCCAACTGTATTCACTGCTCACAATATGGTCTTCTCTACCTTGGAGAGACAAAGCACAGATGGGCAACTGTTTTTCAGAATGTTTACGTTCAGTCAACAAAAATGACCCTGAGTTTCCAGTTACCTGCCATTTCAACACATCATCGTGTTCCCTGGCCAACATCTGTCTCAGACTTACTACAATACTCCAGCGAAGTTCAGTGCAAGTTGGACAAACAACACCTCGTTTTCCACTTGGGAACTCAATAGCCTTCTGAATTCAATAATGGATTTTAGGGCCTGTGCACCTTCTCTCATGGCCTTACCCCAACTGCCAAAACCCAGGCCTTGTCATCACATGGGCTTCTACCACAAACAACCCACTGTCAGTCCTCATTAGCAGTTATTGATTCTCTCAGGCTGACCTGTGCGTTTTCCATTGACTGCCCAACTGTTTTATCTCTCTGTGGACTCCATCTCCACCTATCGTTTATTCCTCCCCTTCCCCCCACCTCTTCTTCAGCATATATATCAACCTTTTCCAAGCTACAATCAGTTCAGACCCAAAATGTTAACTCTGCTTCCTCTCCACAGATGCTGTCATATTTGCTGAGTTTTTCCAGCAATTTCTGATTTTATTGCCAGACTGTGTTGCTTAAATACCACAAGTTGAGAAAACCAATTCAGTGAATTTACTAACATGCTTGTAAGTATTTTGAAAAACCTGTTTGGGTATGTTATCGCTGGAGCAGGTGGGTCTCAAACCTGGAGCTTCTGGTATTGAAGCAGGGATACTACACTACAATGGAAGCATTCAACTGTCTGATCTGTGCAGCAAATTACAGGATTTAATGAATAGGCTTTTGCTATGACTTATGAACACTTAAAACATTGTCAAGTCAGCAATTAATTAAATATCTAATAGTGCTACAATGGAACTTGCATTGCTGGCTTGTTTTTCCTATAATTGGAAGTTAACTATATGTCTATTTTCTAACTTCATGGGATGCTGTGTGATTATGAATGACTTGGTCAGTTTAACTAGCATGTCATTATCATTTTCCTTTTTTTTTAAATCGGTGAAATCCAGATTCCAAATTGTCTTCTGAGAGAGCTGGTTTGGTAGGTGGGCACTCACAGAAGGTTGTGTGCGAAGCTTCCAGACAGTACAAACAATGCAGAATTCACCAGCTCAACAAACAGTTTTTTGGTTTCATATCTGACATTGAAAATTTGAAATTCAGTCCCTAAGATAATAATAAATTGAGAAAGTGGTTTTGAGACAGTGGTTTTTGCCACTTTTGAGACTGTGGTTTCTGCCACTCAAAGAGAGTGCCAGCTGTATGACATTAATCTAATAAGTGCCTGAAAACTATGAAGATTACAGTCATCAACACAGGAATGAACTAAGGGGTTTTAGCAACATTAAGGGGCAGACTATTCAGCCTTTAATTTTGAATAATCCTGCTGAAGTGTCAAATATTCACCTTTTACTGGGTAAAAGCAAAATGTGTTATGCATTTTACATGTGAGAGATACTACATCATTTGTCATAAAACATCTTCAAAGGAGGTTCTCAAAATTGTTCAAGAATTGTTCGCCATCATTTAACTTAAGGGGTACATAATTGCTTTTGCTCATTTTGTTATATCAACTGAATGTTCTCATTTGATTTATGGTTTATTTTCTCACATTCATTTTGTTTTATTAGAGACAAAACCATCACAATAAGAATGACCTTCATCACAGGGCTGCCAATATTAATACTTGTCTTCAGTGTAAACATTCATTGTCAAGAAAACTATGATGGTCCATTTGCTCCACCTCCACGACAACGACGTATTCGTACACCTATAGAGACTGATCTATATAGATTCTTTCCCAGAGAGTGTGCTCAAGAATGCAGATGCACACCATCATTTCCTTTGGCTATGTACTGTGACAATCGAAAACTCAAATATGTGCCCAATATCCCAGCACATGTGCGATACCTTTATCTTCAGATCAACGAAATTGAAAGTGTACCAGAAAATGCTTTTGTTAATGCAACATTGCTTCAAGAAATTAATCTTAGCCACAATAAATTGAAGTCTTCTAAGATACCCAAAGGTGTGTTTGGAAAGCTCCAAAATCTGATTGGCCTTAACCTGGAACACAACAAACTTGAAGAAGTTCCAGTTCCACTTCCTAAATCTCTTCAAAGACTTACTTTGGGTTTCAACAAGATTACTAAACTGCCTGCTGACAATTTTCGTACACTAATTAATGTAACAATGCTGGACCTGAGCAATAATAAACTTCCTGATGGCGCTGTCAAGGGAAATTATCTTGGAAAAATGAAGGGTCTCCTACAATTAAACTTGCACAGCAACAAGCTGAAATCCATGCCAGGAGATCTTCCATCTTCTCTGCTGCAACTTTCAGTTGAAAACAACTCAATATCATCTATCCCAGAAAATTACTTCAGAAAAACTCCAAACCTCATCTCATTAAGGATGACATACAATAAGCTGAAACAAGTCCCATACAGTGTGTTCAATCTCTCAAATTTATTGGAACTGAATCTAGGACACAACCAACTGTCTGAAACCTTCTACGTTTCAAGGCAACTAGAGCACCTGTACCTCAACAATAACAACTTTACAAGTATGGGAAATGTTACATTGCATTTTCAGTAATTAAAAGTCACAATTAACTTTTGAAAATCAGACAGATTTATTCTTAGTAAGTTGCTTGATAACATAGTGATTAAGATATTATCCTTAAATTGCTATGGCAGTGGTTGAAGTCAAAGTAAGGACTGGGATTCTGTCTTGTTTACCAGTTCTGTGCATTCATTCACAGCCACTTCTTACAAAGAATATGCGATAACTTCACTTCCCTTCAATTCAGGTGCAAACTCTCAATGTCAGACTGCATCCTATTTGCCTTCAATGTAGAATACTCCCAGTTCTGCCCTGTGTTCTTTATTGTGCTCACCTCCTGCCATGCACAGCAACCAGTCCCATACCACATCACAATCTTATGATGTTACCCTTCCTGCTGCTATGCTCTGAGCGCAGACCCCTTTTCTCATCCCAACTAAACATTCTGAATTGATGGGGATTGTTCACAACTGTGGCATTCTACCAATGGGTAATCCACTTGCTTGACAGCAAACGGCCTTTCAATCTTGCGGGCTGCTGCACAGAAATCAGTGTTTTAAAAACTGACAATGAGACTTGCCCACAAACTCAGCTGCATTTTAATAATCTGAGGACACTTGGAACAGTATGAAGCCATTCCCTCCCTGACACATCATATGTATTGTGATCATAATGTCTGATATGCAGTAAGGTGGTAAGTAGGATGAGCATAGGCCATTTGTTATCTCTAGCCTGCTCTGTTAATCAACAAAATCTTGGCTGATCTGACTGGCTTTAACACCTTTTCCCTGTCTGTACCCTATGACACTTGTCTCAAGGAACAAAAAGAAAACAAAGAACAGTACAGCACACGAACAGGTCCTTCCATCCACCAAGACTGTGCCGATACATGGTGCCTTTCTAAAGTAAAAACCCTTTGCCTCAACACTGTCTGTATCCCTCTATTCCTTGACTATTCGTTTATCAGTCACAATGTCCTTTTTATCGTTGCTATTGTATCCGTCTCCACACATCATGTGCATTCCAGGAATTTACCACCACCTGAGTAAACAACAAGATTTTCACAGAAAGTCATGGAGTAATACAGCACGGAAACAGACCCTTCAGCCCAACTCCTCCATGCCAACTTGGTTTGATAAAGTCCCATTTACCTGTATTTGGCCCAGATCTGTCTAACCCTTTCCTATCAATGAATCTATCCAAATGTCTTTTAAATGTTGCAATTGTGCTCACCCCTACCACTTCCTCTGGCAGCTCGTTCCATACATGCACCACCTCTGTGTGAAAAGTGTGCCCCTCAGGTCGCTTCTAAATCTTTCTCCTCTCACCTTAAACCTATGCCCTTTCGTTTTGGACTCCCCTACCGTGGGAAAAGGACCTCTCACCACATCCATGCCCCTCATGATTTTATAAACCTCTATAAGGTCACCCTTAGTCTCCTATGCTCCAGGAAAAACATCCAAGCCCATCCAGCCTCTCCTTATAACTCTTGGTAACATCCTTGTAAATCGTTTTTGCACTCTTTCCAGTTTAATGATACCCTTTGCCTTAGGGCAGCACGGTGGCACAGTGGTTAGCACTGCTGCCTCACAGCGCCAGAGACCCGGGTTCAATTCCTGCCTCAGGCGACTGACTGTGTGGAGTTTGCACGTTCTCCCCGTGTCTGCGTGGGTTTCCTCCAGGTGCTCCGGTTTCCTTCCACAGTCCAAAAATGTGCAGGTCAGGTGAATTGGCCAAGCTAAATTGCCTGTAGTGTTAGGTAAGGGGTAAATGTAGGGGTATGGGTGGGTTGCGCTTCGGTGTGGACTTGTTGGGCCGAAGGGCCTGTTTCCACACTGTAATGTAATCTAATCTAATCTTCCTATAGCAGGGTGACCAAACTGTATGCACTACTCCAAATGTGGCCTCACCAATGTTTTGTGCAACCATAACATGACATCCCAACTCCTATAATCAATGCTCTGACAGATGAAGACAAGGGTACCAAATGCCTTATTCACCACTCTGTCTACCTGTGACGCCACTTTCAACTCCCTTAAACTTACCTCTTTTACCTTAGACCTTTGTGCCCTTGTAATTGACTTTCTACACTGGTAAAACAATTCTGACTACCCATTCTATTTGTGCCTCTCATCATTTTGTAACTTCTATCAGGTCGTCATTAACCTTTCAACATTTGTCCAATCTCTCCTCATTGCTAATACCATCCAAACTAGGCAACATACTGATAAACCATTCCTTTACCCTTGCCAGAGCCTCCACATCCTTCTGATACTGTAGCAACCAGAATTTTACACCATATTCCAAATGTGGCCTCATTCAAGTCCTATAAAGTTGCAACATGACTTGCCAATTTTTACACTCTGCCCTGAACAATGAAGGGAACTATGGTGCTGTATACCTAGATCCCTCTGTATGTTGAAGCTATTAAGGATTCAGCCATTTATTGTATACTTCCGTTCTGTATTAGATCTCCCAAAATACACCACCTCGCATTTGTCTAGATTAAGTTCAATCTGCCATTTCTCCACCGAGGTTTCTAGTATGTCTATATCCTGCTTTATCTATTGGTAAATCTCCTCACTATCTGCAACTCCCCCAATCTTTGTGTCATCCTCAAAGTTTTTAATCAGACCACCTAAAGTCACCACCAAATCATTTATATGTACTACAAATAACAGGGGTCTCAGCACTGATCCATATAGAATGTCACATGTCATAGATCTGCAATCTGAAAAGTACCTTTCCACTGCTACTCTCCATCCTCTATGACTAAGCTAGATCTGTGTTCATCTTACCACATCACCACAGAACCCATGTGACTTCATTTTTTGAAACAGCTTGCCACGCGGGACCTTGTCAAATGTCTTGCAAAAGTCCACTGAAGCAAGATCTATGGTCCTGTCCTTAACAATCAATTTTGACACATGCTCAAAAAACTCAATCAAGTTTGTGGGACACAACCTTCTCCAAACAAAGCCATGCTGTTTATCACTAATAAGTTCATATCTTTCCAAATATGAATAAATCCTAAGCCTAAGAATCTTAAGGTTCACCAGCCTGTAATTTCCTCGGTTATCCCTGTTGCCCTTCTTAAACAAAGGAACAACGTTGGCTATTCTCTAGTTCTCTGGGACCTCTCCTGTGACTAAAGAAACAAGAAATATTTTGTACAAGATCCCAACAATTTCTCACCTGACTCCCTCAGCACTCTAGAATAGTCCTATCAGGTCCTGGGATTTGTCTACCTAATGCTTTTCAAAACACCTGACACAACCTCCTTATTTATAAGGACATGTCTTAGAATATTAACATACCCTCTCTCAAGACACACTCTTCACCATGTTTTTTTCCCTTCTGAATACTGATGCAAAGTATTTCTTTAAGGACCTGACTCCCTTCTCTCTGGCTCCACGCATAAATTCTCTCCTTTGTCCTTGAGTGGACCCACCCTTTCCCTGGCAATCTCTTGCTCCTTATATATGTATGAAACACCTTGGGATTTTCCTTAATCCGGTTTGCTAGACAGTTCATGCCCTTTTTGGCCCTCCTAACTCCTTGTTTGAGTTCTTTCCTGCTGACTTTGTATTCTTTGAGAGCTTTGTTTGTCTTCATTTCCTAAGGCTTACATATGCCTCCTTTTTCTTTCTGACTAATCTCTCAATTTCTGTTGTCATCCAAGGTTGCTGAATCTTACCATCTATATCCTTCATTTTCACAGGAAATGCTCATCCTGAATTATAATAAACTTGCCTTTAACAGATTCCCACAGACCAAATGTGGATTTACTCGCGAAAAGCCTCCCCCAAGCTACAATCCCCAGTTCCTGCCGACTATGGTTGTAGTTAACCTTCCACCAATTTAATACTTTTAACCAAGGCCTACTCTTGTCCTGATCCATAACTAACTTAAAACTGACAGAATTATGGTCACTGATCCCAAAATGCTCCCCCACTGAAACTTCAATGACTTGGCCAGGCTTGTTCCCCAATCCCGGGTCTAGTACGACCTCTTCCCTAGTTGAGAGAAGGTGAGGACTGCTGATCCTGGAGACTCAGAGTCGAAAAATGTGGCGCTGGAAAAGCACAGCAGGTCAGGCAGCATCCAAGTAGAGAGAGAGTCAACATTTTGGTCATAATCCCTTCATCAGGAATCCTTTGCACTTTATCAGGCAAAGAAGCAGGCCTCCATGAGCTATCACAAGTCATTAATTATAAATAGTTGAGAGACTATAGTACTCATTGGGACACTTCACTATTTACAGAATGCCAACCTGAAAATTCTCTTAACTCTGTTTCCAGCTAATTAGCCAATCCCCTATCCATATTAATCTAACCAACTCAAACTCCAAGAACATGAACTCTTCTTCTATGGCAATCTTTTGTGTAACACCACATTAAATGTCTCTTGGAAGTCCAACTACACAACAACTAATGACTTTTCATCAATTTTTAAAGAACAGCAATAAAACTGTAAATCATGATCTCCATTTCACAAAAGCATGGTGACTCTGCTTGATTGCATTGATTTTCTAAAGGTCGTGTTATTATTGTACTTAATAATGAATTTTCTCAATGACAAATCATAACTGTCTTATAGTTTCCTGATCTGAATAGCGATGTTATACTAGCGAAGCCCTTATCTGCTGGGACTTTTCAGAATCTATAGACTTTTCAAAGATTCTGACCATCCTCCATCTCTGCAGCCAATTCCTTAAAGACTGTTTTAGTCAGCTTTTGGTCTCATTAGATTTCTTAGCACCCTTTCACTAGAGATCGAGATTGTTTAAAGTTACTTCCTCCCTTTTGTTCTCAGATTTTCTATAATCCTCCTCAGAATGCTATTTATGTCTTCTATTTTGAAGACCAACCTAAAATAGTTGACATTATTCCCCCAAAATTAATTACATTTCAATTTTTTATTAAGCCTGTGTCATAACAAAACACCAGATCTAAAATAGTCTACTCCTTGGTTGGTGTTACATTTTACTCTGAGAAACTGTTTCAAATATACTCAAAAGTTATCTTTCAAACTATTTTTGCCTAATTTGTACTTTCCTTACAAGGCCCCATTATTTCCTGATCTAGATTCTGTTCCATTGTATAGCTGCTGTCAAGGGACCTGGGAATAATTACCACCAGCGACTTCTTTACTTTGCAATTTCGCATCTCCATCTAAACTAACTCAGCATTTTGATATAACTCTGCACCAAGATCATTTCTAATTACAATACCAATCTCATCTTTTATGAACAAAGCAACTGGACCATCTTTATCCTTCTTTCCTCTTCCCATCTTTCAGAAATGTCAAATACTTTTGAATATACAGGACGAAGCCATGGTCTTTTTACAACCATTGCTCTGTGATGGTTATCATAGCATAATAATTTACCTCTATTTGTGCTATCTATTCATCCACCTTGTTTCAAATGTTGTGTGAATTTAGATAAAGTGCCTTTAATTCTATATTTTCCCACTTTCCCTGAGCTACCCTATGTGCTGGTATGTTCTGTCCCTTTCTATCACACTCTGGTTATCCCTACCCACATCATTACCCTGCACTATTGCCTTCCGCTTTAAATTTCCAAATGTCTTTTCATCTGAAAGCTGGCACCCACCATTTAGCTTAAATTATCTCTACAGCATTAGATGCATGAATCCACAGCACACCTAATCACAGTTCAAGTGAACTTCGTCTTTCTCCGTTAATAGTGCCAGCATCCCAGGAATCAAAACCCATATCTTCTATGCACTCAACTCTCTGATATTACTTATTCTAGGTCAATTTGCTCATGGCTAAGGTAGCAATGTAGAGATTGTTATTTTTGTGTTGCTGCCCATTAATTTAGTCCCAAGCTGCTCTTACTGTTTCCAACAACCACTTTCTTAGTCCTACTTATACTGTTGGTACCTAGCTGCGCCTTGAAAACTGATTCCAAATTTCTTTGCAATCCTAAAGAGATGTCCTTAACCTTGGAACTGGAAAGGCAACACAGCTTTCAGGACTCATGCTCTCAGCTGCAGGGAACAGAAAATGAACTCTGCAACTATTCTGTCTTCAAACACATGCACTTTTGTTCCACTTTCACTTGAATGACATCTTATATCAGGGTGTCATGAACAGAGGCACAGGCATGATCATCATGGATTGTTGTTATCTAGTTCATGGATTATCTAGTTCACTAACATTCTTTAGCGAAGAAAATCTAATATGCTTAACTGACCTGGCCAGATGTGAAACCACACCAACAATGACGTGGTGAACTCTTAAATGCCCTTTAAAATGGCCTAACAAATCACTCAGCTCCAGGGTAAATAGGGTTGAACAACAAATGGTGGCCTTGCTCCTACATTTTATAAAAGATTTTTGAAAAATCCATAATTAATATATATTAATAAATTAAACCTGCTACATTCAAAATTCAACAGTAATATCTGCTAGTTCTTATTTTCACATTGGTGTGCAGGTTAAATGAAGAAAACAAATTTGTTGGTTTCTGAAGAAAGGATTTTGACATTGCCAATGGTGCAAATTACAGCAAAATGCTTATTGAAATTGAAGCCAATATATGAGTTGAAAATATTTACAAACCCTAAAAGCAGCAACCCGATGCCATTTTTTGGGCAACATCACATATCAGTAGTTCGCAAGTCTTCATAACATACCGGCACGTAGGGTAAATCAGGAAAAGTGGGAAAATATAGAATTAAAAGCTCCTTACCTGAATTCACACATCATTTTTAACAAGGTGGATGAATTGCTAGCACAAATAGAGGTAAGCTAGCATGGTATGAAAACTATCACAAAGCAATAATTGTAAAATGACCATGGCCTAGTCCTGTATATTCAACAGTATTTGACAGTTCTGAAGGATGGGAAGGTGAATAAAGATGGTACAGTTGGATATATAAAATTTAGAAGGGAATTGAAAAGAAAATCTGAGGGGCGAAGACTAGTAGAAAGGACAGTTAAGATAAAAGAAAATCCAAAAGTCTTATCCAACAGTAAAATAATATCTGAAGTATAAATCTGCTAGTTGCATGAGAAATGCTAACTTGGAGAAGACACTCAGATAGACAGGCAGAGTTTGAGAGAGATTGTCTTGGAATATTGTGTTGTAGGAGAACTACTGCAAGCAGTTGTATGATTTGGAATACGCTATCTGAAGGATACACAGACAAGTTTCTGTGTTGGTTTCTGAAGAAAAGAATCTGACATTGCCCATAGTGCAAAGGACTGTAAAATGCTTGTTGAAATTAAAGCCAATATATCAGTTGAAAATATTTCCAAACCCTAAAAGCAGCAACTTCCAAGGGCAACATCAAAGAAAAATAATAAGCAAGTCATCAACTCAACAGGTTGAATATATAAAATTGAAAAGGGAATTTGAAAAGAAAATAAGAGGGCAAAGACTTTGAGAAAGGGCAACTAACGTAAAATGTTCTACAGCAGTTAAATAGCAAAAAGGGTAAGCTGATTCAGAACCAAAGAGGATACTCATGTATGGAAGCAGATCCTCAAAATGAGCACTTTGCCATCTTTACCATCAAACATGATGCTATCTGCATCTTTGTGAAGAAAAGATCAGTTGAGAGAATACACAGCCTAAAAATTATAATGAAGGTCCATTACAAAAGCTGGCAGCAGTTAAAGTTGAAAAATCACCAAGACCAACTGATGTCGATTGAAGAATATGTGGGGTGTGAAATTGTGGAAGGAACTGGCATATGTTTATCATTTGTCAGTAGGATTGGAAGTAACATTGAAGACCATTGAAAAGTGAGTGGCAGCATGAATACAAAGTTGTTTAAGTGACATGTGCAAAAAGTGGTGGTGAAAGATTATTTTTCAGATTGTGAAAAGGTACATAATAGTACTCTTTGAGATCACCACTAAGGGACCCCTGCTTCTCATGACATATATTAATGACATGGAGGGACCCCTGCTTCTCATGACATATATTAATGACATGGACTTAAGTGTACAGGGCAAAACTTCAAAACTTGGAAGTGTAGTGAGCAGTAATAGATCTCAAGAAGACAGGAGTGCTCGGCACAACAGATGAAGTTTAATGCAGCAGAGTGCAAAGTGATCTATTTTGGTAGGGTAAACAATGTAAGGCAGCACAAAATAAAGGGCGGCACGGTGGCACAGTGGTTAGCACTGCTGCCTCACAGCGCTGGAGACCCGGGTTCAATTCCCGACTGACTGTGTGGAGTTTGCACATTCTCCCCGTGTCTGCGTGGGTTTCCTCCGGGTGCTCCGATTTCCTCCCACATCACAAAGATGTGCAGGTCAGGTGAATTGGCCATGCTAAATTGCCCGTAGTGTTAGGTAAGGGGTAAATGTAGGGGTATGGGTGGGTTGCGCTTCGGCGGGTCGGTGTGGACTTGTTGGGCCGAAGGGCCTGTTTCCACACTGTAATGTAATCTAATCTAATCTAATTCTAAAGGCCATAACAGAGGGACCTGGTGGCAGCTGGGATGGTTAATAAACTGTTTAAAGAAACATATTGAACTCAGGGCTTTCAATCTTTAGAAACCAATGGTCTCAATTTGCATATTATATTTAATTTTAGGCACTACATTCGAAGAAAAATGCAAAGGCTTCAACATCAGTGCCGAAAGATTTACGAGAAAGATTCCAGGGAAGGATTTCAGCCATGTGTATAGACTGGAGAAGTTAGGATACTTCTGAGAGAATAAGTTGACAGGAGATTTGATAGAGGTGTTGAAAATTACGAGTAGTCTAAATTAAATAAACAAAAAATACTTTTCACATTCAAAAGTTAATGAGAACTAATGGAGACAGATTTAAAGTACAGTAATCTCCCGAGCATCCGGCATGGATGGAGAGTTGGGAGGTGGTGGTTTCGCAGTTACATGAGAAGTACGAGTTTGGAGAAGATACATAGATAGACAGACAGACTAGATAGAGATCAAGAGAGAATATCTCAGACTATTGCACTGTGGGTTAACTACTGTGGTTGGAGGCACCCTTCTACTGCCAGTTATATGTTTGGGTGTCAGGGAACAGGAACTTTCGGGTGGTTTGATTAAGAACCAAAATGACAACTGTTTTTTAGATTTGAAATAAGCAATCTGAAGGGTCGAGGCAACACTGTCACAGTTGGCTGAAATGCATTATCCTTTGCTGTGAGCATTCTAATAAATATTAACAATATTTGATTAATTTCTTAAAAGGATTTCACAAAGATGTAAAAATCAAATTTAGTTTTAAATTCCATTTCTATTATTTATTCGTTGTTTCTCCTCCCAATTCCACTTCAGATCCACTTTTAACCCGTCTTGGCTGAGACTGGTAAGAAAGGCCAACAGCAGAGGCCAAGTTTCCAGTCAATCTGGCAAATCAGTGCAGGATTTCTCTATTATTCATTTGTTAGCAAATTATTATTCCTCTGCAAACCTGTTCAGCGATTGTCAGTTGACTATTACATCACGAGAAATGTATCAAAGCCAAACACAAGTCATAGAAATGCATATCCAGCCAAGTTGTTTTTTAAACATTTGTTCATGGAATGTGAGTGTTACTGGTTAGATCAATATTTTCCATTTCTTCATGACCTTGAGACACAGCTGCATAATATAGGAAATAGGCACACCCGCCAAGCCGCTAGATAGGGGGTTGCAGCAACAATGAAAGAACAATGATATATTTCCAAGCTTTTGGTTAATTGTTTTCACTTTAAGCCAAAAATAGCAATACAACTTGCATTTTTATAGCACATTTAACTCAGTAAAAAGTTCCAAGATACTTCACACTGATATCAGGACACAAAGTTAGCTATCGAAACACAAAAGGAAATATTATGGTTGATAATCAAAGGCTTGGGCAGAAGAAAAGATTTTAAACTGCCTCTTAAAGGAAGGGAGGTAAGGAAACTTTCAGCAGGAAATTCTCAAGCTGATAGGAAGATTGCAATTGATGGAGTGTTCAAATTTGGGGGTGTGCAACTGCCCAAAACTGGAGGAGCACAGATATCCTGGAGACTGTGGGACATTAAGAAAGATAGAAGCATTGAGAGTATGAATGAATTCGAAAACATCAATGAAAATTTTAAAATAGAGGTGTTATTTACATAGAAACATCGAAAACGGGAGCTTGAGAAGGCCATTTGGCCCTTTGGGCACATTCCATCATTCATTATGCTCATGGCTGATCATCCAACTCAACAACCTGTTCTCATTTTCCTCACATACCTTTTGATTTCTTCAGGCTCAACTGTTTTATCCAACTTTTTATTCAAATCATACAATTTTTTCGCCTCAATTGCTTTCCCTGGCAGCGAATTCCACAGGCTCATCACTCTGGGTGAAGAAATATTTCCACATCTTAGTCCTCAGTAGTTCACTTCATATCCTCAGACCGTGACCCCAATTCTGGATTCTCTTGCCATTGGGAACACCCTTCCAACATCTACCCTGTATAGTTCTGTTAGAATTTTATAGGTCTCCATGAAATCCTCCCCTCATTTTTCTGAACTGCAGCAAATATAATTCTGACCTATTCAACTTTTCCTCATACATCAGTCCTGCTATCTCAGCAATAGTCTGGTAAATCTTTTCTTCACTGTCTCTGTACTAAAGCATTCTTCTTCAGACAAAGAGTTCAAAACTGCACACAATATTCCAGGTGTGATCTCACCAAGGCCCGGTATAACTGCAGCAAGACAATGCTGCTCCTGTATTTGAATCTTCTCATTATGAAGATCAACATATAGTTTGCCTCCTTTACTGTCTGCTGCACCTGCATGCTTACTTCCAGCAACTGGTATACAAAGACACTCAGATCCCATTGCACATTCCCCTCTCTCAAATTATAGCTATTTAGATAATAATCTGTTTTTCTAGTTTTGCTACCAGTGTGGATATTGCATAGCATCTGTCATGCATTTGCCCATTACTCTGCCTGTCCAAATACCACTGCAGCATCTCTGCCTCCTCCTCACAGCTCAGCCTCTCACCCAGCTTTGTGTCACTTACAAATTTTGAGCTATTACATTTAGTTTCCTCATTCAAATCATTAACATATGGTGTGCAATGTTATGGACCAGGCCAGATCCCCCACAAAACAATTTAGCAAGATATCCCAGAACCAAAACTTTCCTAGCTGTTTTAAATAGATATAAGGTGAATATTCCAGGAGAAACAGAGCTGGTCAAACCACATATTTTACACAAAATAGAATTTATTTACACACAAACAAAAGAAAATTGAATTGAGAATAACATAACTGTTTGAAAACCCAACTGACATTAAAACATGACTTAACAAAGAGCTGTTAATTTCCTGCAACGTCTCATAACACACCCCTTGGCAAAAAGATAAATTCAAACACAGGTTCTTACAGAAGAGAGATTGCGTAGAGAAAGAGGATCAGCGTGGAAATGGTTTTTTGGATCTCCAGCTAAAACCTAACCCAAATAGAAAAAAAAAACCTGAACTGGAAAAAACGGTCACTTTCTTTTCATTGTATAAGTGTTTAAAAAAACTTAAAAGCTTTTTCAAGTAGACATTTCCAGACATATCAGAATCTCTGCCTTTACGACACCTCTTAAAAAAAAGAAAATAACCTTGTTTAGAAATAGACCTATTTATTCCTACTCTTTGTTTCCCATCTGCCAATAGGTTTTCCATCCATCTCAATGCACCTCCCCAAATCCCATATGCTTCAATTTAATTTTACACACTGATCTTTTATGTGGGACATTGATGAAAGCCTTCCAGAAGTCCAAATACACCACATCCAGTGGTTTCCCCTGATCAACAACACTGCTAGTTACATCCTCAAATAATTCCAGTAGATTTAACCAGGAAAAAATGTATGTCAAATAGCACAGCTGTGTGGGTGAACAGGACTTAGTGTGAGTAACAAAGCAGCAGCAGAGTTTCAAAAGGCTTTCCACAAAGGAAACCACCGACAAAGGTTGCAGCAGATGAACTCAGTCAGGGTGGTCAGGTAATATTGCAGAGGTGGAAATAGGTAGTCTTAGCATTAGTAAAATTAAATGATAGGAAATGCATTTCCCAGTCAAATGTAAGACTAAGGTTGTAATCAATAAAGTTTAGTCATTTGGAAATTGATGTTTTGCTTTAGTGATTACCGTACTGAGAAACAGCGTTTAGTATGAGCATGAGAAGTATGAGGCAGCCAAGGATATATCCTTGTGAATACCAGAAGAAACTGTTCTGAAGCAAAAAAATAGCCTATTATCTGGCTATAGCTGGGTAGATAAAAATATACTGCTTTTTGTGGTCAATCATGTCAAAGACTACAGGCAGATTAAGAAAATCAAGGTGGGATAGTTCATCTTGATCATAATCACATTGGAATGCCATTTATACCTTAAGACATTTTGGCAAGGTGGCAGACGTAGAAACCAGGTAACTAATTAAGTCAAGGAAATTGAGGCAAATTATAATGCCTAAACCAATACATCAGTTAATTTCCCAGATAAAAAAGCATCAAATCTTGGATCTGCTTGGTGTGCATAGTCAAACGACTGATTAAACAAATGCAATATTTATGTACTTCTACTATACATGGAGGCAAAGAATCTGAATAATTCAACTGCACTCAAATAATTAAGTAGCTTATTCACTGCTGTCCTATTTAAAAATTACACTAATGAGGTTCCTCTCAAGTTTTGACTTATAGTCCAAAAATATAGAATAAGAATGCAAAAAATATGCAATATGCTAACATTTATTAATTTGAATATTTTGTCATTAAATGTTTAGGGAATATTTTATTGGGTTAGTAATCATATTTTTTTCCTTTCACAGCACTTAATATTACCTTGATGTGCCCAGCAATTGATATCACAAACCCAAACCATCTGACATATATACGGCTTGAGAAAAATATGCTGAGACGCCCTTTCAGCATGTATATCTATGTCTGCTTCCCTCGTCTCCGAAATTTAGATTTTGGTGAACAGAATCCCGCACCAATTGTTGAAACCCAAGGAGCCCCTGGACTGTTTGGAATACCAATGTCACCACCTGATGGAGAACCAGAAAGTCTAATCAATTACTAGCTATTATCCATGTAACGAATTAATAATAGCTTCAAAAGTAATTATGCATCTCATCTACCTATTGCATAATTTGTCTAAACCACAAAAGCAAACAAATGTCATGTTGTTTTCACTCGACTGTCAATTTCTTTATCAAAATCTGCCTACAAAAAGATGGTACATTCTGAGATTGGAAGTCAAAATGAATTTTATTTTTAATTTCGACTAACTTTTTAAAACAAGTATTTGGAAAATGCATTTCCACAGGGACAAAGAGAAACAATTGGTTCTATCAGTTTGAATTAAATGAATGAATTAGCTTTATCACCACTTGTGACAATAACGGAAAAAGACATCGTTTTAAAGCTAGTTAGCATTTCATTGCAAGACTTAATGCAAAACAATGTACATTTTTGAACAGAACCATGAAATGGATCATCCCATAATAAAGGACCCCCTTACATGGGGCATGCCAAATTGACAGCCATAGGGATGAGCACATGAGCCAATTGCATATATTACAACTTTTCCGTTGTAATTTGATAAGTGTTGATAACACCTAGATTACAAAAATACTCATGATGTACACTTATATTTGAGAAAAGACTGACTTCAGGCAGAAGTGAACACAGGAATCTTCTTGCACATAAAGGAGAATGGGGTGGCATCACAGCATAATGTGGAGAAGATCCAGTTGCAAAGAATGAATGTTGAAAATCATACTTGCGTGCCTCCAGTAAAAAACAAGCTCAAAGTTAAAAATCTAATTTCAGCCTCCATTTATTTAATCATATGTTCTACATCAATTATGCCACATTTGTCCTTTAGTCTAGCTATTGTCAAGTCTCCTTTCACTTTATGCATGCAAACAATTCTGACTATCACATACCTCTAAGACTGTACAGTCAAGATTGAATTACAATCAATATATATGTAATAATGTTATGTAATGCACATGTTTTAAAAGAAAATCACATTATTAAACTGATGTAGAAGAAAATGAGCAAATATCAAAAACAAAACATTAGGTTCTCACAGAAGTATTCTATGAAACATAGGAAATTAAATGTATTTAGATTCATTCTTCCTATACTGCACGTTTCTACCTAACATGTTCAAAAATTTTCAGAAAACTCATTTCTCAAATTGTCATACTTAACAGTTACGATTGGGTTGGGATATCTGATCGGCATGGACAAGTTTCCGTGCCGTACATCTCTATAACTATGACTGAGAACTCACAATAAAGATTCCACCTAAATAATCTAACTTTCCATGAAATTGTATACTTATGCTGCTTAGACTTTTATTCACAATAACTTTGCGTAACTTTTTATTAAGCTTACTTTTGCAAATGCTGTATTTAAGTAGCAGAATGTTAAGGTTGTGCTGAAGTTGACATTTTATTTGTCCACAAATAGTAACAATATTGTACAATTTATATATCCCTGTTTTCATGTACAAAGGTTTGTTTAACTTTTCTAATGTTACACACCATATATTATCAATTACGTAGCAGTATGTTGTCTTCTCTAAGATGGAAAATTCAATCTTACCTTTCTTCAAGCATTCTTATTTCACTAAATAAAATATCATTTATGGCAGAGATGTTAATATTTCAAGATTAATTGTCATCATAACTGGGTGAAATTACATTGGTTGAAAATGCACCAGGAATCTAATGCTAGGTCAAGAAATATTTCATACATCATCTGAATAATCCATTGGTGGAATAATCCAATAGTATGGGCGGCACAGTGGCACAGTGGTTAGCACTGCAGCCTCACAGCGCCAGAGACCCGGGTTCAATTCCCGTCTCAGGCGACTCTCTGTGTGGAGTTTGCACATTCTCCCCGTGTCTGCGTGGGTTTCCTCCGGGTGCTCCGGTTTCCTCCCACAATCCAAAAAAATGTGCAGGTTAGGTGAATGGCCATGCTAAATTGCCCGTAGTGTTAGGTGAAGGGGTAAATGTGGGGGGTGGGTTGCGCTTCGGCGGGTCGGTGTGGACTTGTTGGGCCGAAGGGCCTGTTTCCACACTGTAATCTAATAATCTAATCTAATATCTTTTGAAAAAAAATTAAGATTTCATGGCACAACAGCCTTCAAAATACAGATCTTGTTCTTTCAGATTCAATGGAAAGGAAATCCTTTGTTTCTAGTCCAAGGGAGCCTTCTGTTTCCCACTTCCCTTTAAACCTTTGCACATTAAGATATGGGAGGATAGTGCCAGTAGATGGTCTACTAGAAAACCCAACCGGCACAGCATACATTGCCACTTCAGGGACCAAGAACTAGTAGAAAGCATTTAAAGCTTAGGTATGGTCCAGCCATATGCAGAATAAAACTTTCTCTTCGACTCCTTCAAATTCTGCCATTATCCCATCTGCAGAACAAATAACTCCTTAGTGAACTTGCAAATGTTCCTATTTTCGTCATAAGGCTGTGGCTTCTCAGTTTGCCAATCTGTGCTGAAATATTTTCTGCTTTAGGGGCATATCCATGAAGAACTGGATTAAGTCTGCCAGCTCACACCTCCTTGTAATCAGCAAGCTCAAAGATTTTCAGCAATGGATAA
The DNA here is from genome assembly GCF_004010195.1 of Chiloscyllium plagiosum. Lineage (NCBI taxonomy): Eukaryota > Metazoa > Chordata > Chondrichthyes > Orectolobiformes > Hemiscylliidae > Chiloscyllium > Chiloscyllium plagiosum. Next base: position 19,862,259 of record NC_057727.1, read on the forward strand.
GAATTCAGATACCAGAGATGAAAGATGAATGTCTATTCCTAGCATTCCTATTTGAATTATCTGTATTGTAAGATCAAAGTAGTCTTTCCAAATTTAATGCCCAATACTTATTGATGAGGCTTACTGAATAGCTTGGAAACTAGCACACTCATCTTTAGGTCAGAATGTTGCTGTTTTGTACTCCAAACCAGGCCTTCTGCAGATAATCAAGGCTGGCAGAGTGGCTGGGATTTCCCAATTTTTCCACAATGTTGGGGTTGCAGTATGACACACACGACACACCCAACTAACAATAACTCGCAAGCTTGCCAGATCTTGAGGAGGTAAGTCACTAGCAGCAGGATTCTTAGCCTCTGACCTGCGATTGTAACCACACTAAATTCAGCTTTTCATTAATGGTAAGCCCAGGATAATAGTGGTTGATTCAGCGAAAGTAATGCCATCAATGTCAAGGAGGAGAGGCAAGATTCTCTCTTAGAGACAGTCACTGCCTGACGCTGTTAGGCACGAATGTTACTTGTCAGTCTAAACCTGGGTCTTGTCCAAGTCTTGCAGAACTTGAATGTCTGCTGCTTCAATATTCAAGGAGTCGTGAATGGTGCTGGACATTCTGCAATTATCAGTGGAGGTCCCGACTTCTGATCTTATGATGGAAGGAAGCTGAAGATAGTTAGGCCGAAGACTCTACCCTGAGGAACCCTTGCATTATGGCCAGGAGCTGTGATAACTGACTGACCAATGACCACAACTACGTTCCTTTGTGCTAGGTATGACTCCATCCAGTGAGGAGAATTCCTCAATTCCCATTGACTGTAAAATTGCTAGGGCTCCTTGATGCTACATTCATTCATATCATGGGCAATCACTCTCAAATCCCTCTAGAGTTCAGTTCTTTTATACACATTTGCAATAAGACTGCAGTGAGGTCAGGAGGTGAAAGCTCCAACTGAGCATCAATGTGCAAGTTATCGTTAAGCAAATGCTGCTAGATAATAGTGTTGTACTCCTTCCATCATTTTACCACTGATCAAGAGTATACTGATGGGACAGTAATTGGCCAGGTTATTTGTATCATTTTTTTGTGCACAGGACACACCAAGTCGACTTTCCTCATTGTTGGATAAATGCCTGAGTCATAGCTATCCAGGAACAGATTGGCTAGCGGTGCAGCAAGTTCTGGAGCACAAGTAATCAGTACTGTTTCTGGAATGTTGTCAGGGCCCATACACATTACAGTCTCTTAAGCAGTTTCTTGGTATCACAGGGAGTGAAATGAATTGGCTGCAAACTAGCATGTGTGATGCTGGTGGGCTCTGGAGGAGGCTGAGATAGATCATCCACTTGGCACTTTTGGCTGAAATTTATGACAAATTCTTCAGCCTTATCTTTTTGCACTGATGTGCTGGGCACTCCCATCACTGAAGATGGCAGTAATTGTGAAACCACATTCTCCATCAAATTGTTTAATTGTCCACCAACTTTCTCGACGAGATGTGGCACAACTGCAGAGTTTAGATGTGTTGCTTGGCCCACCTATCACTTGTTGCAGACATTGTTTGGCATGCAACTAGCCCTGTGTTGTAGCTTCACCAGTTTGACATCTCATTTTTAGGTACTTTTAGTTCTATTCCTGGAATGCCCTCCTGTACTCTACATTGAACCAGGACTGATCCTCTGGTTTGATGCTAATAGTACGGTAGGGAATATGCAAGGCCATGAGATTGCAGATTGTGTTCAAGTACAATTCTGCTACTGCTGAAGCTCTTAGTGCCTCATGGATATGAAGATTTAAGTTGCTAGATTTGTTTGAAGTCTATCCCATTTAGCATGGTGGAAGTCAATATGAAGACAATAATATGTCTCCAAAAGGACTGTGTGGTCATCACCTCTCTCAATGCAGTCATGGACTGATGTACCTGTAGCATACAGATTTGCAAGGATGAGATCAAGCATGTATTTCCAACTTGTTGGTTCCTTCATCACCCGCTGCAAAACAGATCGAGTAGCTATGCCCTGTAGGACTAGACCAGCTTGATCAATAGTGGTGCAGCCGAGCCTCTCTTGATTCCCCCCATCCAGTGTTTAACATGGGGGGAGTAGTATGTGATAATCTGTAGGAGGTTGCCTTGTTCATTTTTGACTTGAAGACCCTGAGAGCAACCCCTTCCTCCCTCTCATTACCTCTGCTGAATCTGTCCTGCAGTACAATAAGACATATCCAGGGTTGGTAATGGTGCTGTTTGGAACAGTGTGTGTAAGTTATGGTTCTGTAAAAATGACCATGTCAGGCTGTTAATTGTCTAATCTGTGATTGAGCTCTCCAAATTTTAGCACTATCCCTTAGGTATTAGTAAAGAAGGCTTTAAAAGATCAACGAAGTTGAGTTTGCCATTGTTGTTTCTGATGTCTGGGTCGATGCCAGGTAGACCGCCCAGTTTTGTTCCTTCTTCAAAATGTTTTAGTCGTTTGCTACAATTGGATTGCTTGCTCAGCCACTTTAAGGAGCAGTAATAAGTCAACCACATTTCTGTGGGTAGAGTCACGTCACCCACACCAGGGAAGGACATCAGGTTTCTTTCTCAGAGGAACATTAATGACACTGACGGATTTTTACAACAACGTTTTCATGGTCATCGTCAACTTTAATTTCAGATTTTTGAATTTGATTTTCTCCATCTGATGTGTTGGGAATTCAAACCTAGCTCTCCAGAGTAATACCTGGATTGCTAAATTACCAAACAAATGACAATATCATTACAATTTTGGATCCCAATCTTGAGCTGACAGCCACTGAAGTGAAGAGGCTGAAACTGCTGGTGACACAACAACATCTAAGCAAGTGGGGCAGGGAGATGACATTTAGACATTGGGAATTAGGAGGTTGGACCTGCAAGGAGAGGAGTCAGAGGTTGAGGTAAAATTATAGCTTGCAGTGGTCACTCCCTCTCCTGCATCATGCCACAATCATCCTCAGCTTGGAGTTGCTTGAAGCCCCCTCTTTACTGGAGTCTGGCAAACAGGCTCACTATTTTACCATCAGAAGGCTACTGTTCTCACCTGCCAGAGTTGGACCGAAGGGTCTGTTTCCATGCTGTACATCTCTATGACTCTAAGAATCGATGGAGAAGGCACAGAACATTCCGGAAGACACATAACCTGGCTATAATTTCGAGAGACTAAACTGTTTTTTTAATTTAAGAGTAGTTCTTATAACTACTGGAATAGCATACCATTAGAATCTTGCTTTATTTGAGAACAGTTAGTTACAGCGTGACCCCCACATCTGCGGAATCATTTCCACAGTTTCAGTTACCCACAGTCTACCATGGCCCGAACATATTATAGGAACGTTCCAGAACCAGGGACCAGCAGACTGCTGGGAAGGTACAGTTCCCATTTAAATGAATGGGCTCGCTCCTATCTGCAGTTTCCGGCTTCCACAATAAGTCTTGGATCATATCCCCCGCAGGTGCAGGGGGACTACTGTAGGTAGAAGTGAATTATTTGGTTTGTTAATAGTTTAGTTTAGTTAATTTGTTCACTGTTACAGTGAGATAAATAAATTATTACTTGTTGATTTTAAAGTGAGTGTCAGGCATTTATTTTATTTAACCACTAGAAGTTGCTTTAGTTACACCACTTTTCACACTCAGTTTAGAGATTATAGGGTGAGGTGTTCCTCTTTGGGTATTTCAGTTTTAGTTCTCAGAGGGGAGTCAACCTCCACTTTACAACATATATCAGATACTTTGGGGTGACTGAGAAATCTGTTAAGGCACTATAGACATGTTAATTCAATTCTGTCACTCATTCTAATTAAGACAAGTCAAGTGATTTGCCATATGAAACGGGGCACACATTTCTATACACATTTCACGCTGTTATAAGCTTCATTTCCCTGGCAGAGTAGATGGCACAGAGTTCCAAGAAAGTACATGTTGATCAAGTTGTAGAAATTATATCATCATAGTTACTCTTTTCATATCCATGTCATCAAACACTAAAATGTAATAACAGCCCATGTTCATAAAGTTAGTCATCAGCAAACACCAAAGGGTCACGAAAGAGGAAAAAACCACTAAGCACTGCAAATATACAAAATCATGCATATGCAGAAGTTGCAATCTCTTTGTATTACACCATCATATTTTGATATTTTGACATAGTTGTTTTTCCATAGAATGGATTTGGTAATGAATTGTGTTTTGTGCTTTTAGAAACTAAATAGAATTTACAGGGATTCACAATGCCACGTCACCTACAGCAGATGTCTCCACACTGACAGCAGCTTTAAGCAATTCATCATGTTGTTTTAATTGGTCAATAAAATTTCACAATGATTACGGTAAAGCCTATTTTGTGCATGACCATGAGCCCTAACCTCCCCAATATCACAGTGAGCTTTGAAACAAGGATACTTTCTAATCTGCAGCTGAAGCTAAAATGCAGGTGGAATCTAATTTAGGATAAAAGGGGTAAAGGGCTAAGCAAGTTAGACTATAAAATGAAAATGCTCCTTTTTATTATCACTTCACTCCAATTCTCTAGAGGAGAAGAAGATGGTCAGGCAGGACAGGTCATGAGGGTGGTGCCGAGTTGGAAGGCTGGAACTGGGAGGGGAAATGAGGAGACTGGTGAAATCCACATTGATGCCGTGGGGTTGGAAGGTCCCAAGGCAGGAGATGAGGCGTTCGTCCTCCAGATGTTGGGTGGTTAAGGAGTGGCGATGGAGGAGGCCCAGGACCTATATGTACTTGGGGGAGTGGGAGAGGGAGTTAAAGTATTTGGCCATGGAGTGGTGGGGTTGGTTGGTGTGGGTGTCCTGGAGATGTCCTCTGAAGTGCTCTGCAAGTAGGCGTCCTGGCTCCCCAATGTAGACCGCATTGGTAGCAACAAATACAATAAATGAAATGTGTGGAAGTGCGGATAAAACACTGATGAATGTGGAAGGCTCCTTTGGGGCCTTGGCCAGAGGTGAGAGGGTGGTGTAGGCGCAACTTTTACAATTCCTGCGGTGGCAGGGAAGGTGCCGGGAGAGGAGGATGGGTTGGTGGGGGGCATGGACGTGACAAGGGAGTCGCGGAGGGAATGGTCTTTACGGAAAGCGGATAGGGAGGGAAATATATCTCTGCTGGTGGGTTCCGTTTGTAGATGGCAGAAATGGCGGAGGATGATGTGATGTACATAGTGGTTGGTGGGGGAAAAGGTGAGGACCAGGGAGGTTCTGTTCTTGTTGAGGTTGGAGGGATGGGATTCAAGGGCAGAGGTGGATGAGATGCACTGTGGGCATCATCAAACACATGGGAGGGGAAATTGGGGTCTTTAAAGAAGGAGGCCATCTGGTGTGTTCCGTGGTGGAATTGGTCCTCCTGGGAGCAGATGCGGTGGAGGCCAAGAAATTGGGAATAAGGGATAGCGTTTTAACCGAAGGCAGGGTAGGAGGAGCTGAAGTCCAGGTAGCTGTGTGGGTTGGGGGTTTGTAGAAGATGTCAGTGTTGAGTCGGTCACCATTGATGGAGATGGAGAGGTCCAGGAAGGGAGGGAGGTGTCAGAGATTTTAAGGTGAATTTAAGGTCGGGATGGAATGTGTTGGTGAAGTTGATGAACTGTTCAGCCTCCTCATGGGAGCACAAGATGGCACCAATACAGTCATCAATGTAACAGAGGAAAAGGTGGGGAATAGTGCCAGTGTAACTACAGAAGATGGACTGTTCCACGTAACCGACAAAGAGACAGGCATAGCTGGGGCCCATGCAGATGCCCTTTCGTCTGGAGGAAATGGGAGGATGCAAAGGTGAAATTATTGATTATGAGGACCAGTTCAGCCAAACAAATGAGAGTGTCAGTGGAAGGGTACTAGTGGGGATGTCGGGAGAGGAAGAAATGGCCATGGCAGATGGAGGTGTATAGGAACTGGATGTCCACAGTGAAGATGAGGCATTGGGGGCCAGGGAAACGAAAATCTTGGAGGAGGTGGAGGCTGTGGGTGGTGTCCCAAACGTATGTAGGGAGTTCCTGGACCGGGGAGATAGGACAGTATCAAGGTACATGGAGATGAGTTCGGTGGAGCAGGAGCAGGCCGAGACAATGGATCAGCAGGGTTAGTCAGGCTTGTGGAACTTCAGTAGGAGGTAGAACTAGGCAGTGTGGGGTTCCTGAACTTTGAGGCTGGAAGCTATGGGTGGGAGATCCCATGAGGTGATGAGGGTGTGTACAGTCTGGGAGATGGTTTGGTGATGGGAAGTGAGGTGATTGAGGGGGCAGTAGGAGGAGGTGTCTTCGAATTGACGCCTGGCTTCAGTGGTGTAGAGGTCAGTGCGCCAAACTACCACTGCGCCCCTCCCCCGTCCGCTTGTTTGATGGTGAGGTTGGGGTTGGAACGAAGGGAATGGAGGGCGTTGTGGGGGTGAGAAGCTAGAGTGTGTGAGGGTGTTGGACAGGTTGAGGTGGTCAATGCCCTGGCAACAGTTGGAAATAAAGAGATCGAGGACCAGCACAGGGTGTCCAGGTGGATGGGGTGTGTTGGAGGTAGAAGGGATCCTCGGAAGGTAGGCGGGAGACTTGGGGAAAAAGTAAGCCCGGAGGTGGAGGCCATGGAAGAAGTGTTCGATGTCACAACGCGCATTGAATTCGTTGATCCGGGAACAGAGGGGGATGAAGGTAAGGCCTTTGCTGAGGTCTGAGGACAATTATCAGAGTACAAGAGGAAGGCAGTTATGTTGGACTTCCATAAGTCACCAAGTTTGGCCTCAGCTGTAATAATGCATCTACTTCTGTGTATCACACTACAGCAAAAATGTGAAGACATTGGCGAAAGTCAGAAAAGGTTCACAATGTTGGTTCTGGATGAGGACCTCCAGTTACGAAGAAGTCAAAACTTCTACAATCTGTTTTTCTTGGAGAAAAGAAGGTTGACAGAAGATTTGATAGAGGTGTTAAAATCATAAAGGGTTTGGACAGAGTAGAAAGGAACAAACGGTCCCCATTCATGAAAGGATTGAGAATAAGAAGGGACATATTGCCAGCAGTTGGCAAAAATAAGGTAAAGCAAACTGTCCCCGCTTGCCCCAAGACTTGAGTCCATGTCGCACTGGCTCTGAGCTGCTCCAAGGTAGGTTTTCTCTGGGACTCACTTCCCCACTGTGGCCTCCGCTCCAAGATTCTCTTCCCCCACACCAGCCACTGTTCCAGAACTCACTTCCATGTGCTGCCTTCTGCGTTAGGGCTCGCTACTCCCCACATCAGCCTTTGCTTCGGGGATCGCTTTCCACCAACGCTGGCCTCTGGTCTGGGCCTCACCTTTCCTGTGACAGCCTCTGTTCGAGGACTTACTTTCCCTTTGCACTGACCTCTGCTCCGGGACTCGCTTGCCCTGCGCCTGTCTCTGCTCCGGCAATTTCTTCCCCCACGCTGGCCTCTGTTCCTGGAATCGCTTTCCCTCCGCTCTGGGGCTCACTTCCCTGCACTGGTCTCCAGCCTAGAAAGTCTGAAGCAGGTTCGATAGATTGGAGGATGGCAAACATAGGCCAACTATTTAAAATGGTGAGAGAAAGAAAGAATTACAGGCCAGTTAGCCTAACATCCTTAGTGGAGAAATATTGAAGCCTATTATAAATGATAACAGACACTTTTTTACTGGGATGTGGGTGGCACTGATGGGCCAGCATTTATTGCCCATCTCCAGTTGCCCTTGAGAAGGTGGTGGCGAGCTGCTTTCTTGACCCGCTGCAGACCCACAATGCTATTAGGGTGGGAATTCTAGGATTTTGACCCAGTGAAAGCAAAGGGTTAGCCAAAGTCAGCATGGGTTTATGAAGGAGGAATGATGCTTAACTAATCCACTAGAGTTTAGAAGATGTAATTAGTAAAGTCGATAAGGGAAAACCAGTGGACTTGGTATATTTGGATTTCAAAAAGACTTCTAGATCAGATCGCTCGTGGGAGGCTAGTGGGCACCAAGTTAAAACACACAGTTTGGGGGTAATATACCAGCATGGACTGAGAACTGGTTGACAGACCAGAAACAGAAAGAGGGATAAATTGGGTGATTTTCCAGGTGCCATGCAGTGACTAGTGGTGCATTGCAGGGATCATTACTTGGATCTCAAGTATTCATGATATGAGTAAAGAACTTGAATGAGGGAACCAATACAAAACTCCAAGCGTATGGTTGACACAAATGAGAAGAATGAAGGGAGATCTAAAATTCTAAAAGCATTACAAAGACTAGAACAAATTACAAAGAAACTTACAGTACAGGAACAGTCCCTTTGGACCTCCAAGCCTGCGCTGATCCACATCCTCTGTCAAAACCTAATGTGGCGACTAGAACTGTATACGCGGTATTCCAAATATGGCTGAAACAAAGTCCTACGCAACTGTAACATGATCTGTCAACTTTTATACTCAGAATCCAGTCCAATGAAAGAAAGCATGCCCTATGCTTTCTTGACCATTCTATCAACCTGCATTGCCATTTTCAGGGTGCAATGAACCTGAACACCTAGATCTCTCTGTATATCAAGCTTCCCCAGGGCTTTTCCATTTACTGTAAAGTTTGCTTTTGAATTGGATCTTCCAAAACAGACACATTTGGACAGTGGTTAAACCCAGGACATGACACATGTAATGTCTCCCACCAGCTCTCCTCCTTGAACCAAAAAAAAAGACTGCAGTGTGTTGGTAAGGTAAGATTTTTGTTTTTCTTTTTTATCGTGTGCTGGAAAGAAGTGTGATTAGTAAAAATGTTTTCTTTTTACATTTATCTACATTTTGGTATTATAGTTGGACTAAGTTAAGCTTAATAGTAAAAATGGCAGGAGACCCCACACCAGGATTATGCTGCTCTTGCTCAACGTGGGAGCTCAGGGAAGCGGCTGATGTCCCTGACTCGCTCACGTGCAGGAAATGTGTCCACCTGCAGCTCACATTAGGCTGTATGACAGCTCTGCATCTGCGGATGGACTCACTTTAGAGCATCCATGATGCTGAGGAGGTTGTGGATAACATGATCACACTGCAGATTAGGATTGCTGAGGGAGAAGGGGAATAGGTGACCAAAAGATAGACAAAGAGTAGGAAGGCAGTGCAGGTGTCCCTTGCAGTCATCTCCCTCCAAAACAGATAAACAGTTTTGGATGTTGTTGGGCGAGATGGCTCACCAGGGGAAGGCAGCAGTAGCCAGGTTCATCGCACCTTGGCTGGCTCTGCTGTAGAAGGGTGGGAAAAAAAGAGTGGAAGGGCTATGGACATAGGGGATTCAATTGTAAGGAGAGTAGATCGGGGTTCGGTGGTCGAAATGAAACTCGCGAGTGATATGTTGCCTCCCAGGTGCACGGGTCAGGGATGTCTCAGATCAGCTGCAGGACATTCTAAAGAGGGAGGGTGAACAGTGAGCTGTCATGGTCCGTATTGGCACCAATGAAATAGATTTGTCACTTCCTCAAAGAATTCTATTAATTACCTGGATTATCCTTGCTACCCTTCTTAAACATGGTGCAACATCAGCAATTCTCCAGTCCTCCGGGACTTCACCGTGTTCAGGTCTGAGGATTTGTCCACCTTAATGCCTTTTAGAATACCTAACACTTCCTCCCTTCTTATGCCGATTTGACCTAGAGTAATCAAGCATCAATCTCTAACCTCAACATCCATCAAGTCCCTCTCCTCGGTGAATATCAATGCAAAGTAATCATTAAGAATCTTACCCATTTTCTCTGACACCACACATCATTTTCCTTCTCTGTCCTTGAGTGGGCCAATCTTTCTCTAGTTATCCTCTTGCTCCTTATAAACAAATAAAACACTTTGGGATTTTCCTTAACCCTATTTGCTAAAGATATTTCATGACCCCTTTAAGCCCTCTTAATTCCTCATTCCAGGTTGGTCCTACTTTCCCGATATTCTTCCAAAGCTTTATCCGTTTTCAGTCGCCTTATGTATGCTTCCTTTTTCCTCTTAGCTAGTCTCACAATTTCATCTGTCATCTATAGTTCCCTTATCCTGCCTTTCTTTTCCCTCATTTTCACAAGGACATGTCTGTCCTGCACTCAATTCACCTCTCTTTAAATGGCTCCCACATGCTAAATGTGGATTTACCCTCAAACAGCTGCTCCCAATCCACATTCCCAAGCTCCTGCCGAATTTTGCTCTTGATGGCCTTCCCCCATTCCTGATGAAGGGCTTATGCCCGAAATGTCGATTCTCCTGCTCCTCAGATACTGCCTGACCTGCTGAGTTTTTCCAGCACCATACTCTCGACTCTGATCTCCAGCATCTACAGTCCTCACTTTCTCCTTCCCCTATATTAGCACTCTTCCTTCAGGATCACTTTCATCTTTGTCCATGAGTAAAACTTACGGAATTGTGATCGCTATTCCCAAAGTAATCCACTACTGAAACTTCAAACACCTGGTTGGGCTCATTTCCCAATACCAGGTCCAATATGGCCCTTTCCTGGATTTACATACTACTCTATAAAAGCCTCCTGAATGCTCCTTACAGATTCTGCTCAATCTCAGCCTCTAACACTAAGTGAATTCCAATCAATGTTGGGAAAATTAAAATCTCCCATCACCACCACCCTGTTGCTCACACATCTTTCCATAATCTTTCTACATACTTGTATCTCTATCTCACACTCACTGTTGGGAGGCCTGTAGTACAGCCCCAACATTGTTACCGCACCCTTCCTATTTCTGAGCCCTGCCATATTGCCCCACTGCTAGAGTCCTCCATTGTGCCCTTCTTCAGCACAGCTGTGATATCCTCTCTGATCAATAATGAACACCCTCACCACTCTTACTCCCTCTCTATCCCGCCTGAAGCATCTATATCCTGGGATATTTCATTGCCAATCTTGCTCTTCTCTCAACGAAGTCTCAGCAATAGCAATAACATCAATCTCCCAGGTGCTAATCCAAGCACGAAGGTCATCTGCCTTACCAAAACACTTCTCACATTAAAAGAAATGCACCTCAGGCCTCCTGTCCCTTTGCGTTCATCATCTGCTCCCTGCCTACTGACTTCATTATCTAGTTCCTTACAGGCTTTAGTTACTACCTCCTTACTGTCCACTAACCTCCTCATTTGGTTCCCATTCCCCTGCCAAATTAATTTAAACCCTCCCCAATAGTGTGAGCAAAGGTGCCTCCGAGGACACTGGTTCCAGGCCTGCCCAGGTGTACACCATCTGATTTGTAATAGTTCCACCTACCCCAGAACTGGTCCATTGTCCCAAAAATGTGAATCCCTCTCTCTTGCACCATTCCTCAAGCCACTCATTCATCCTGCCGATCCTACTCAGACTAGAATGTGGTACTGGTAGCAATCCTGACATTACTATCTCTGCAGTGTGACCAATTCGCTAAACGTGCTCACCATGACCTCCTCAGTATCGCAAATGCTCCAAGGAGAGTCCATCTGCAGCTCCGGAGCCATCATGCGGTTTAACAAGCACTGCTGCTGGACACACTTCCTGCACGTCAAGGAGTCAGGCACATGTTGTGTCCCTGAGCTCACACATTGAGCAACAGAAGCATAACATGGGTCTGGAATCTCCTGCCAATTTTACTCATAAGTTTAACTTAATCTATCTATATTATCAAATCATAGATAAATGAAAAAAGAAAAAAAATGAAAAAAATTTTACCAATCGCATGACAAAAAAAAGAACCTTACCTTATCAACACACCAGTCTTTTGTTTTGGTTAGAGGAGGAGAGCGGGTGGGAAACACTACACATGTAGTGTAGACTAGATGCAGGGAGGATATTTTCCCCTTGTTGAGGATTTAGAGCCAAGTTTACAGTCTCACATATTTTTTGATTTGATTACTTACAGTGTGGAAACAGTTCTTCACTCCAGTGTGGCCAACCTGTAAAACTTGTGACCAAAGAACGCTCTAGAAGCCAGGTCACTGAGTACGTTCAGGAAAGAGATTCATGCATTTTTATATATTAGAGACATCAAGGGGTTTGGAGAGAAAGTGGGAATACCATATTGAGATAGACAATTAAACATGATCATAATGAATGCATAGCAATTTGAAGGGCTAAATGGCCTACTGCTGCTGCTATTTTCTATGTTTAGAGAATGATGCAATTGCATTGGAGTCATTTTAGACGATTGATATCAGAAATTAATAAATAGTGAGGAAAGGTTGGACAGATAGGGCTTGTTTTGATCAGAGATTGGAAGAGGGAGAAGTGACTGATTTGAAATTTGGAAGGGTCTTATGGGTATCTGTGAGGAGAATAGTGTGAAACTCCAAAAGGACGTAGACAAATTGGTGCAGTGCTTGAACAGGTGGAAAATGAAGTTCAGAGCATAGAAAATATTTTTACACAAGTTGTTTGGATGTGGAAAAAACTACCAGGAAGTTTAATTGAGGCATTCAAGAGGAATTTAGATGATTATTTAAATAGAATAAATGTACAAAGGTATGGAGAAAAGGCAGGAGAATGACACTAAATCATGATGTTCATTTGGTTCAGATGGGCTGAAGAGCCTCCTCTGTGCTTTAACACTTCTGTGATTCTGTGTTCTAAGATCCTAAAAGATCTTGACAAGGAGTATGTAGAAAGCATGTTTCCTCTTGTGAATCAAAGGCACTGTTTTAAAATTCGGAGGACAGGGATGAGCAAAGACTTGGGAACACAGGAATAGAGTCATATAGTCATACAGCACGGAAACAGACCCTTTAGTCCAACTTATCCCTGCAACGAGGTTTTCCAAACTAAAACAAATACTTGCTTGCATTAGGCCCATATCCCTCCAAATTTTTCCTGTTCATGTACCTGGGAGAAAGTGAGGACTGCAGATGCTGGAGATCAGAGCTGAAAAAGTGTTGCTGGAAAATCACAGCAGGTTAGGCAGCATCCAAGGAGTCAGGTCAGCCTGACCTGCTGCGCTTTTCCAGCTCTGTTCATGTACCTGTCCAAATATTACAACTGTATCTGCATCAATCATTTCCTCTGACAGTTCATTCCACAAACACACCAGCCTGTGTGACAAAGCCCCTCAGGTCTCTCTCAACTCTTTCGCCTCTCACCTTAAAAATATGCTCACTAATTTTGAACTTCCCCACCCTAGGGAAAAGACCAGAATAGAAAAGGCCATTCAGTCCATCAAGGCTGCTCCAAGCTTATAACAATCATGGCTGATTGAACAATTCAACTCCTTTTACCCATACTATCCACATAACCCTGTATGTCATCTGTAATCAGAAATATATCAATCCCTATTTAAATATGTTCAAAGTCTGAGTCTCCACAGCTCTCTGTGGTAGAGAACTCCAAAGATTCAAACAACCTATTAAAAATGTTTCTCCTCATCTCAGTCCAAAATGGCATCCCCTTTATTTCCATACACTCCTCAACCAAGGGAAATATCTTACCTACATCTGCCTTGAATAACCCTTTTAAGAATTTTATATATTTCAATCACATTGTCTTTCATTCTATAAAACTCGAGAGAATATGGGCCTAGATTACCCAATCTCTCTTGCTGAACAGTCCTGCCATCCAAGGATTAAGTCTGGTGAACCTTCACTGCACTCTCTCAATGGCAAAAAATATGCATTCTGAGATAAGGAAAGCAAAATACATCGTACTCCAGGTGTTGTGTAACCAAACTCATAAAATTGAAGGAAAACTTTACTACTCCTAAGCTCAAATCCTCTTGTGATAAATGCTAACATGCCATTAGCCATTCTAATGGCTTTTTGTACTCGCATGTGAGCCTTCAGTTACTTATTGACAAGGACCCAAAATCCCTTTGATTTTGTAACACTCTGCTTCAGAAGGCAGTGGAGACAGGATATTTGATTTTTTTTAGGTCAAATGGCCTACTTAATTACCATGTTAGTTTGCAAAGGATACATTAAGAAGCATTAATATACAGTTTATACCAAATATAGATTCCTCTGCATCACAGAAAAAGCTCAACAGGAAAAGTGGTCCAACTGGGACTAACAGGATACATCAAAGATTTTATTCTATTAAAAGAAGGAGGATTGCCAAAGGATTGAAGATTGGGGTCATTTTAAAATTCGGTAAAGGAGACTGATGAAGGAAGGGAATATAGAAAATGAAAGTCAATTAGTGAGAAACATTTTAAAAAAGACTGTAAAAGCTTCTGTAGACATGTAAATATGAAAAGATTAGCAATAGTAAATGTTGGCCCACTTCTTGTAGAGACAGGGAGAGTTTATAATGGGGAATAAGGAGGTGACAGAGAAACTAAATATATACTTTGCATTTGTCTTCATAAAGGAAGATAACAAGTCTCCCAGAAAAACTGGAGAACCAGCAACACTAACTCAATCCAGTGTTAATAAGGAACTGAAAGAAATTAGAAATAAGAAACAAATGTAACAGTGGAGAAATTAATGATACTAAATCTTGATGAATCACCTGGGTGGATTATCCACACACCAGAATGTTGTGGAGACAGTAAATACATTGATGGTCATCATTCAAAATTTCGAGTCTGGAATAGTTTCTGCAGTAAATGTCACCTTACTACTTCTAAGATGGGGCAAAGAAAATGGAGAATTTGTTAGCCTGACATTAGAAGTAGGGAAAATTCTAGAATCAACAAAAAGAATTTGATAACTCAACCGTTAGAAAACAATGACATTATTAGACAGAGTTAACATGAATGTAGAAAGGGAAATCATGTTAGACAATCATGTTTGAATTCAAGGATGTGATTACCAGAATAGGTACGGGGGAGCAAACGCTGTGGCATTTTTGACTTTTCAGAAGGTTTTCAACAGGACCCTGTTGGAGATTAGTGTCTTGTTGCATAAATTGCATAACCAATTTCTAAAAAAAAGGAAAATGACAATAAATATTACTAAGCTTGAGCGTAGATTGCCAGCCCTCATAAAATAGGTACATCAACAAGTGATCGGAGTCAGAGGATAATTCTCTCAGATTGTAGTGCTCATTAATCAGTTACCTCCTTTAGATGGAAGATGGGCAAGGAAGGGAGGAAGAAGACCCAAAGAGGTTTTAAGCTCCCTCTCCACTTCAATCTGTTTCAGATCTTATACTTTTTTCTATTTAACTAATGTATCATATCTAAACTGTTGCTAAATAAACTGTCTAAAAATTTCTTGTGAATGGTTGGCTGCCTATATTCGGTAACTGCAGTAATAAACCCCAAAAATCCAACAGTTCCACATAAGAAATTAGAGAAGATGGGATTGTGGTCATTCTCAGGGATGCTGCAAGCTCAGCGCTTGGGCCTCAACTCCTCACAATCTAAATCAACTATTTAAATGTGGATACCAAATCTGTGAATAGTTTGTTGAAACCTTTGCAATTTCTGCTGGAACAATATTTGATAAATATACAAATAAGTTCTTTTATCATAAATTTAACATAATCCCTTGGTCTTTTCTAAAACCCTAAACATATGAATAGTAAAAATAAAAAGCATGCAAATACTTACTTAATTACGCATAGTACTTATCTATCTTTAGAAAGATATCAGAAATCTCTATCTCTGCCAGTTGTACGGTTAAACATTTATTCAAGCACTTGTCTTCGGCCCTCACTTTGTTCTATAATACCACAACACTACTGAAAATCTACAAGGAAATTGAACTGACTTTAGCTGTTCATCTGTATTGTACTTATACAGTGCCAATCAGTACCCATAGGAAATCTAAACGCACTTCACAGCCAATGAATTATTTTTTGAAATATAGTCACTGTTTTATTAGCAAACAGAACAGCCAGCTCGCACACAGCAAGGTCCCACAGCTACAACTAGATTACCTTATTGATTTAGATGTCTGCAACATAAGGAGAACCAGTTCCCTTCAAAAAAGGATAACCGAACATCCAAGTGAGGCACCAGTCACCGTATCATCTCAAATTCTACACCCTACAATGCACTAAAATGAATGCTTAGACGATGTGCTTGAGCACTGAAGTGTGACTTGAATCTACAACCCAAAGCCTCAGATGAGAAATCACCAACTCAAGCTGATAATAGTTCATGATAAAATAAACTTGGCCTTTAAAATATTACAACAAAATGCCTATAACCCAGTGCTTAAAAGGAACACATATTGCTCCATAAACATGCATTATTTTCTAGAATTTTAGACCTGAGTGAGAATGCCAATTGTAGACAATGCAGCTAAATTCCTTCCTTACACACACAATTTCAAAGTAAAAATCAACTGTATTTTATTAGCCAAAATATTTGAGTTGGGAAACATACTAGAATACCATTTGGCTGTGTTTTGTATTTCTCTTGCATTCAACATTGTGAAAATCTAAATGAAAACAATTTCAAGTCAATACAATTGTGTATCAAACTTATAAGCTGGCTAGACTTTCCTAACTAAAAATGCAACAAGATTCTTCATCATTTTATGACATTTCTTACGTACTTGATGGAAAAGACATATGCCAGCCTGCCTGACTCTACTTAATTTAAAAAACAGAAAACCCAGAGGCCCAAAGCATTCACAGAATGAGAGGATAATTTATAGCTGTGTGTGTTATTTTAATCATAACTTTTCCAATACACTAAAACTGTACAAGTAAAATTCTTTGAGTATGCTTTGAATCCTTAGATATTAGAGAAAAATACTACATTCTGTTTCAATTATTAACTACGTATAATGCTTCAGTACACAGTAGTCTGGAAAAACAGGTATGATACAATATGGAACCAATTTATTATTAAGACAGACCCCTTCTTTTGCCAGTTTGAACTTGGCAAAAATATAATAGAGGAATTTCTGTACCTTTCATTGCCAAATCCATTTCACAATCTTTTCCAGCTAATCCAGGACTTCAATTTAAAATATGAGCATATGTAATAAATATAATTCCCAAAATGAAATATTGCAAACTGGTTAACAAAAGGTTGACAGCACACAGCCTACTAAACGTCTCAAAATTACAAATTATAATGGTTTACTCTGTTTCAGATACTTTGAACTTTAAACATTTTACTATCAGGTGTCCAAAGTGTCTGCGTCGGACAATCAGTCACCCTCTTTCCTTTACAAACAAAGATTCTAGTGAAGAGCATACTTTACAGGGATTCCAAACAGGAAATGGACAGACAAATTTGAAAAATATATATGTTGGGGGGTGCAGTGATACAGAAGTCACAGAAGAGTTCCTCCTGCCTCTACTGACGGGCTGTCCAGGCCTCAATCTGCTCTATTGAAATAGCATTCATCTACTACTTTCAAAGCTTACTTGTGGGCCTCAGCTGGCATTCCAGATAGCCAACAGTTTGGATGTCAACATGTAGTGAATTGCACTTAGTGTCTGCTTGGCATTTACAGTTTACTCTATAAACTCAAACGTAGTGGGATCTCAAAATTGCAGGTATTAAACACTTTTTGCATGTTGGTTGTCCTCAAAGTGAAAACAGCTCAAGTATTACTCAAGTTATGTGATCAAAATTTATGTACTTACTGATTTAAATTAAATACTGTGAAAATGGGATAATTAAAAAGTACAACATATCCAATAGTACTGAAACATTAAATACAGGAATTTTTTTTTAGCTATGATCACAATAAACGTTTTGTATTAAGAATTTGCCTACGAGCTTTAGGAACTGTAACAGTAATTCCAACTGCAATTATAAAGGACTTCAGGGGTTAAGGCACATCACGCAGTCTCATTCTTCTGAAATTTCTGGCAACAGCTGGTGAAAGCTTTAAATACCAATTTGACAGTTCTACGCCTAGGCAGCAAGGCACTGTTCTATCCAGTATTCGAGCTTTTGAATTTTTCTCAGAACTTATTTTTCTTGGTCTTCAGTCCAAAATGAATTGTGTTTGCCCTATATTTTTTGTATTCATATTTGGAGAACTAGTATTTACAGCACCAACTAACAATGAAGATAAATTTCTTATACATGATTTGGAAGTGGAATCATTTGGTGCAGTCACAAGTTACGAATATGAAGATGAGCCACAAGAAATAAAACAAGCAAAGGTAATGTGGTTTAACATTCTTTAGCCTATAAAATTTAATCCTATTTTAGAAGAAACGCTCATTTAAATTTGAAATTCATATGAAGATAACACTTGAAACCGACAATAATAACATTAATGTTATCATGCAGTTAATCATATCAAATGCAATAGGGCATTTTATAGAATCTTAAGATGCTGATAAAGTATTTATAAAAGATTAACTGAGTTTGAGTTGCAAACTTAAGTACTGTTGCTTTGAAAATGTTCAATAATTTCAGGAATAACAAGCTGCTTGGAAGACTGAATGATTGAAATTACAACATAAAATCTGCTCTTCAAAAAGGAATTACCAAAGACAGCAAAACAGAAAAGCTATAAACTGGTCCATAGTAATAATAATAATATGTTTACAAATTAATTTGATAGTGTGGCTCCGTGAGAAAGATCTGGAAATCAGCCAACTCATCAATGACTGATCATTCATTGGGAGAAATGCACATCAAATTATACTGTACTTAACGCCTTGTTGTAGTAATTGAATGAATTAAATGAGTACCAATAACTAATAATCTTTTTAACGAGACATATTGTGGGCCTTGCATGCAATAGGGCTAAATTTGCTTATGAACATAAACAAGGTATTGCAATAATTTATGACCTTTTGCCAAAAATTATAAAGAATTTATGTACTAAAACTTTGATCTCCTTACTTGAGAATGGATGTACTGGCGCTGGGGAGGGTGTAGAGGAGGTTCACTAGGTTGATTCTGGAGTTGAGGGGGTTGGCTTCTGAGGAGAGACTGAGTAAACTGGGATTATATTCATTAGAATTCAGAAAAATGAGGGGGATCTTATAGAAACATATAACATGATGAACGGAATAGAAAGATAGAAGTAGAGAGGATGTTTCCACTGGCAGGTGACACTAGGTCAAGAGGGCATAGCCTCAAGATTACAGGGAGCAGATTTAGGACTGAATTGAGAAGAAATCTCTTCACCCAGACGGTTATAAATCTGTGGAATTCCTTGCCAGTGGTGAGTGGTGTCCCGCAGGGCTCTGTTCTTGGGCCTCTGCTCTTTGTAGTTTTTATATGAGGGGTGGGTTAGTAAATTTGCTGATGACACAAAGGTTGGAGGTGCTGTTGATAGTATCGAAGGCTGTTGCAGGCTGCAGCGCGACCAAGACAGGATGCAGAGTTGGGCTGAGAAATGGCAGATGGAGTTCAACCTGGACAAATGCGAAGTGATGCATTTTGGAAGGTCAAACTTGAATGCTGAATATAGGATTAAAGACAGGATTCTTGGCAGTGTGGAGGAACAGAGGGATCTTGGTGTTCAAGTTCATAGATCCCTCAAAGTTGCCACCCAAGTGGATAGGGTTGTTAAGAAAGCATATGGTGTTTTGGCTTTCATTAACAGGGGGGTCAGGTTTAAGAGCCACATGGTTTTGCTGCAGCTCTACAAGACCCTGGTGAGACCACACTTGGAATATTGTGTCCAGTTCTGGTTGCCTTAATATCGGAAAGGTACAGAGGCTTTGGAGAGGGTGCAAAAAACGTTTACCAGGATGCTGCCTGGACTGGAGGGCTTGTCTTACGAAGAGGGGTTGACTAAGCTCAGACTCTTCTCTCTGGAGAAAAGGAGGAAGAGAGGTGACCTGATCGAAGTATACAAGGTAATAAGAGATATGGATAGAGTCAATAGCCAGAGACCTTTCTCCAGGACAGGATTGACTGGCATGAGGGGTGATCATTTAAAGATATTAGGAGGAAGGTATAGAGGAGACATCAGAGGTAGATTTTTTATGCAGAGAGTTGTGAATGCTTGGAATGCGTTGCTAGCAGTGGTGGTGGAAGCAGAGTCATTAGGGACATTTAAGCAACTGCTGGACATGCACTTGGACAGCAGTGAATTGAGGAGTGCGTAGGTTAGGTTATTTTATTTTAGATTAGGAATAATCCTCGGCACAACATCATGGACCAAAGGGCATGTTCTGTGCTGTACTTCTTTATGTTCTATGTTCTAAGTGGATCTGAGTCCATGAAAAGATCAGCCATGATCTTACTGAATGGTGGAGCAGGCTCGAAGGGCCAGATGGCATACTTCTGCTCCTAGTTCTTATGTTCTTATAAATATAAAAGCCAAATGAATTTTGTTTCAATATTGTTAGGTGAATTATATCCATCCCCAACTGATTCATTAACATTTAAAGCAGAAAATATAAAAATGCAATAATGGACAGATAATAAATATTAAAAATCCTAAAAATATACTTGATTCTCTTAAAAAGATTAGAACAGAAGGCACAGAGTCTCAGACAATTATGTAAATATTTTAATATTCTACTCAGTAATCTTACCTTTAGCCACAAAGCCAATTTACCTAGACATTCAGCTGCAGGTGATGAAGTAGCTACATATGGCTTCAATATAATGTACTGAGTGAAAGAACAAAACCATTCTGCTTTCTGGGTACCTCGTAAAGGCAATATCCTCAAGGAGAGATGGCATAGATGAAATGACCTCAAGCAGGATTGGTGACTTTCTGAATTATGATACCCATTGATAAATGCTATGTTATCTCCTTCAAAACAAAAAAATGCAGTTCATATAATGAATTTATGGTAATCGGATGAGGGATTTAATGGAGATTCACCAGAGTCTTTTGAATCCCACTGAAGGCTTATTAAACGTCAATTTAATTATTTGTAATAATGCACTCAACCTAAATTAAACAACTCAATGTTAATATTTCCATTATTCATTATTTTTCATGCTTCAATAAACAGGTTATGTCACTCATTTTGGGAATGAAAATCAATTCAATTGGTTCCAAGGCCCAAACTTCAGAATCACATATAATTTGTATCACAAAAACTGTTCTATAGTGTTCTTTAAGAATGACCCAACTTCATTTATCCAGTTAGCATGTTTCTTTATTCCTCTCTCCCTTGTGCACTTTTCCAGCTATCTCTTAAACTGTATTTAGTGTGCGATCTTGACATATCTGGTTGAATCCTGAGAGTTTGGACAAATAATATTGTGTGTGCACCTAACTATTTCATGTAATAGCAAATTCAACATTTTAAACATTTTCTGCGTGAAGAAGTTTTACTTTAAATTCTTAATGGACCCATTATCTACATCTGAATTAATCTGCCTTTTCTGTTTTATGTTTCGCCTTCTATGAAACCCTTGACATGAGGGATAGAGATAGAATTAATGGTAATTTCCATTAATTTCCAATGCACTGACGCCTACCTAACCTTTCACATTGGCTTTATGTTCTGCAGACATCACTCCAATAGTCACAAGCCATTTATCACCTCTGGACATGACAATGCCAACCTGTCGCATGATGAAGAGCTATTTATTTGAATTATCAGTTGCCATCTCACCTACAGCTATCTTTATAGGATCATTTTTGTATTTTCTAGCTTAACACTTGTGTGCGCGGTGATTTAATTTCTTGCAGTAAGAGAACTTCTTTCCATGTGCTGGACATGCTTTCTTTTATTTTATGTGGTGTTCTCCACAATATTTAGATCATGTTCCCTGGTCTTGATCTCTCCACTGATCTTCTTGCAAAAAAAATCTTTTTTTTCCAGTATGTTATTTCCATTCAGTTTAGACTATGTCTAATCATAGTCCAAACCTCCTTGGTTCACCTATTAATATGCTCTCGCTGATGAATGACACTTCAGAGCTTCTCCACATGTAATAACTTTCTTGAAAGTAAGTTGTTCGTCTCTCGACAGATGTGCTTTCACAACAGGATCTCTTATATCTAAAACAATCCTACCTACAATGACAATATTTTTTATTTTTCCAGACTCTCAGGGTTCAACGTGATGTGTCAGTATTGCATAGTGAACAACATTCTTTGACTCTTCAAAGTTTTTAATTTATTTCCTGTCACAGTTTTCTGCTCACCAGTGAGATCCAAGTAGCAAAACAACTTACACTTCATCTGGCATTGATAACAAGCATGTTATTTGTATTTGTGCAATGCTTTATTTGATTTTGTAGCTAATTTATATTACAAGCACGCGTTCTACATCATGCTTACACTGTTTTGACCTATCTTAATAATGGGCATAATGTGGCCTAATCTACACAGTTCTGCACTCAGATGCTGTGCATCGCTGCAATCATTATAGTTGGTAGAACTTTTGCACTGGCCTAGCAAGTTCAGCAGCTGTCTTAGAAATGTTAACACTGCCAAAAGAAACAATCTTCAAATTCTGTGGTGTTTCCAGATCTCATCTATGGAGATTATTTTTCACTACTATGTCTCTCACCCTCAAAAGGATGATTCAAATTATCTCACATTAATCAATGTGTTTTGTTGCCTTATCTGTCCCACAATGATCAAGGCAGCATTCAGGCATTGAGACAGGGAAGTCAGAAGCAAACTAAGGTGTAATCTAAGCCTCAGTGAATGGCATTATGAAAGTAACTATGACATTATAGTCCAGGACAGTCCATGTTGAACATAATCCCAAACCAAATCAGGCCCACCTGCCTACTCCTGGTCCGTACCCCTCCAAAGCTTTCCTACTCATGTACTTTTCCAAATGTCTTTTAAATCTTATAATTGTACCCACATCCACCACTTCCTCAGGAAGTTCATTCCACACTCGGACCACTGTGTGTAAAAGATTTACCCCTCTAATCTGATTTCAATCTCTCTCCTCTCACCCTAAAAATGTGCCCCCAGTCTTGAAATGGAAATTACCATTAACTCTATCTATAACCTGAGACTGAAAACAACTACATGATTAGGTAATTCTTAGTAAGAAAATGAGAACAAAGAAGATAGTTATGCAGAATGGACTGTGGCATCACAGGACTTAGTTTATAATCTCTGTGACAGCGGTACAGATAAACAGTAACAAAATGCAAAATGAATTTCTGGAAGGAACTTGCTATGGTATTTAAGGTATAATCTGCATGCAGCCTGTTAATGGTGTTACTGGATGCATAGGCAAACCAAAATTGCAAATTTTCAATCAAAAACAAACGAAAGTAATTCTTTTTATTGAAAGCTAGAAGAAAAGGCAATTCCCACATTTGTTGATGCCGACATAAACCATGAAATAGGACATTTACGGGCTATCAGGTCCCCAACAGAAGAACCAGAAGCAGAAGCAGAGAGTCCACCCATTGGTTTGTACGAACTTATTTTCTCTCCCTTACTCCATGTATGGCTATTTCATTTCAATAATACTTTTTTCAGAAAGCAGTATAATTGTATGTAAGAAAAGGTAGACAATTAGATGACACTGTTTACACTCTCAGTTGATTATATTGAGAGTTAAAAAACTTATTTCTTTACATTTCAAAAATTATGAGACTTCTAATGTGAACTTTTCTGATGGACAAAATTGCTAACTGCACAACTTGTATTTTCCAATTCTACTTGCATGAACGCAAAATAACATTTTCCAATTGTTGGTTAGAATGAAAAATCAAATTTCTACAGTTGCCTCAAAAGCTTGTTGCACAGTTGGAATTCTTCTTCCCTTTACACTCTGTTTTTTGTCTAGATTTGTTTTCTGCAAAACAGCATACTTTCTAATATGACATTAAGAATCTAGGGAACCAATGAGTGAAATACACTATTCCATGCACCCCGTGTGGAACTGAATTTGGCATATCGCCAATACACAATTTCCTTGTCAGAATCTTTTGGAAAGTGGATTTTCTTTTTGTTATGCCAACAATAACAAAAATATCATAATTTAGCAAATCTCAATCTTGCAGATTCATTTGTCCAACTTTATAACAGTCTTCATTAGACCCTTTGATCCTCTATAGATCCGAGGAAGTGGCTGCGGATCTGATCAAAGAATTCATCAAAGGACATATGATCAGAAAGAACCTAAAAGTAGTTACAGATCTCATAGATAAAGTGTCAAAGTGACTACTTTAATGAATTATAACACATTAATGTGATCAAAGTCCTACTAATATAAATTTTATATATTTCAGACATGCCAACTTGCCTTTTGTGTGTTTGCCTAACTGGTTCCGTGTATTGTGACGAGACCGACATTGATGCCATTCCAATGTTGCCAAAAGAGACATCACACCTTTATGCACGCTATAATCAGATTAAAAAGGTCACTGTAAAAGACTTCGCTGATTTCCGTGAGTACAGTGTGGTCTTTTGCTTTGATTGCACAGTAATCAACACCATTGAAGATAATGATTTTGTCATTTAGGAAATCTTACAATGTCGATAGAAAAGAAAAATATAATTCTTTGATTTTATAACAATTTTCTGAAAACTTACTGCCTTTGACAAATAGTCATAAATAAACAAACAAAAATAATAAGAAAGGCATTCTGGTGGGACCAAAAGCCAGAATAAATTCATTTGTTAGTGTGCTCTTAAGGCATGACTTGGGATTCCTATAACATAAATTTTGGGCACTAGATTCTTTGATCCTCTATGGACCTGCGGAAGTGGCTGTGGATCTGATTTGTCAAAGGCAGTAAATGTTGAGTAGAGTATAACCGACAGATACCAATAAACAATTTAACTGTCTGTTCAATCCTAAATAAAGCAACTTTGAGGAGGATCGATCTGAGTGGAAACCTGATTACTGAAATAGAAGATAAAGCCTTCTCACAGCTGCCAAATCTGGAGCACCTGACACTTTCTGAAAATAAACTGCTCCGTCTGCCAGCCTTACCTCCAAAACTCAGATTTCTTGCTGCACAACACAACCGTATTAAAAGCAATGGAATTAAACGCAATGCTTTTAAGGTAATCCTTTAATTACACTTTTAAATCCAGTTTTATTATGCATTAGAAAGCAATTTTTGGACAATATCTTATCGATGTTGCAGCACAGCAAGTCATTCAGTCTATCATGTCCATGCCAGCGCTCTGTGCAGCAATCCAATCACTCTAGTTCCTTTATTATATCCTTGTTGCCCTGAAGATTTATTTCTGTCATATCCAATTTCCATTTAGGACACTATTCACTTATACTTCCCTCAACCTCCCAAATAGTGACTTTAAAGTTACGACAATTTATGTAAAAAAAATTATTCTGCACCATTCCTCTGCATTTCTTGTCTCTTCGCTAGAAACTGTAAGGAGAATCATAAAGTCATACAGCAGAGAAACAGACGCTTTGGTCCAACCAGTCCATGCCGATCATAATCCCAAACTAAACTAGTCCCGCCTGCCTGCACTTGGCCCACATCCCTCCAAACACTTCTTATTCATGTACTTATGCAAATGTCCTTTGAATGTTGTAATTGTACCCGCATTTGCCACTTCCTCTGGAAGTTCATCCCACCCACAATCAGTCTCTGTGTAAAAAAATTGTTCTCATGTCTTTTTTAAACCTTTCTTTTCTCAACTTAGAAATATGCCACCTGTTTGTGAAATCCCTAACTCTCGGAAAAAGTCACCTGCCATTCACCTTATCTATATCCCTTAAGATTTTATGAATCTCAATAAGGTCGCCCCTCAATATCCTATGCTCCAGTGGAAAAATGTCCCTGTCTATCCAGCTTCTGCTTATAATTCAAACCCTCCATTTCTGGCAGCATTTTGTTAAATCTCTTCTGAACCCTAACCAGTTGAATAATATTCTGCCTAAACAGGTTGACCAGAACCAGGTGGGCACAGTACTTTAGAAGAGTGCTCACTAACATACTGTACAACCTCAACATGACATCCCAACTTGTGTATTCAAAGGTCTGAGCAATGAAAGCAAGCGTGCTAGACACCTTCGTGACCACCCTGTCTTTATGTGATGCAAACTTCAAAGAATTATGTACCTGAACCCCTAGGTCTCTCTATTCTATACACTACCCAGGCCGTACTTTTAATTGTATAAGTCCTGCCCTTGTTTACCTTATCAAAATGCAATACATCACATTTATCCAAATGAAACTCCATCCACACTGTTCAGTCCATCAATCCAATTGATCCAGATCTCTTTGTAATTTTAGAAATCCTTCTTGATTGTCCACTATACCACCAATTTTGGTGTCATCCATAAGCTCACTAACCATGCCCTCTATATTGTCATCTAACTCATTTATACAAATGACAAACACCACTAGTAACAAACCTTCAGTCTGAAAAACAAGCCTGCATCTTCACTTTCTGTCTCCTGCTGTTAAGCCAATTTGTGTCCAATTGGCAAGCTTACCCTCAATTCCATGGAATCTAATATCCAATCTCATTGTCGTTAACTCATCAGCTAAAATGGACAGCTTTTCTACCTCACCTAAAACTGTCATAATCATGTGTACCTCTATCAAATCTCTTTTAAATCATCTTTGCTCCACAAAAACAACCCAATTTCTCTAATCTAGCTTTGCAGCTCAAAACATCCTCATCCTTGGAATAATACTGAACATCATCTTTATTGCCTCAAATTCTTCCTAAAAGTGTGGTGACCAGAACTGGGTACAATACTGTAATTGTGGTTCTAATCAAAGCTTTATACTGGTTCAGTATGAAAGCCCATTTTTAATCTCTGCACCTCTATTTATGAATCTGAAGATCTCAGACACTTTGCTAATGACTCTCTCAATACTTTAAGCATATGCATATATGGACCCTAATGGTCTACCACTGTACACTCCTTACAGCTGTGCCATAAAAGTCTATATTGCTTTGTCTAATTCCTTCTGTCAAAATATATCTGTGGGCAGCACGGTGGCACAGTGGCACAGTGGTTAGCACTGCTGCCTCACAGCACCAGAGACCCGGGTTCAATTCCCGCCTCAGGCGACTGACTGTGTGGAGTTTGCACATTCTCCCCATGTCTATGTGGGTTTCCTCCGGGTGCTCCGGTTTCCTCCCACAGTTCAAACATGTGCAGGTTAGGTGAATTGGCCATGCTAAGTTGCCCGTAGTGTTAGGTGAAGGGGTAAGTGTAGGGGAATGGGTCTGGGTGGGTTGCGCTTTGGCGGGGTCGGTGTGGACTTGTTGGGCTGAAGGGCCTGTTTCCACACTGTAAGTAATCTAATCTAATCTCCTCATAATTATGTATATTGAATTCCAAAGTCACTTGTCTGCCTATTCTGTTAATCTATGTTCTGTTGCAGTCAAATGGTTATTTTCTTCAAGTTTGCCACTCCTTTGAATGTAATATTATCATCAAAATTTAAAAATTCACTCTGTACTCCAATATCCACATAATTCATGTGTACCAAAAAAAATGCATTTCCATCAATGGACCTTAGAATTCATTATTGTTTAACATCCTCCAATCTGAAGAACAACCATTTACACCGACCTGCTGGTATCTGTCCTGAGCCGAGCATTATAATTTGAGATACATTATCTCTTTGTTTTTAGGAGAGCATTCAACAATGTTCATTACATTCATCAATCCGCTCTGTCACTTCATCACTAAATTCAAACAGGTTAGGCAAGAAAGACATTACAAATCTGTGCAAGCTCCCCTAAATTAATCTGTCCAACAGCCTGATGATTATTTTCCATTATTCCAGTTTATAGAACATTACCCTTCATTAATACTCAATGTGTAATCACTAAGTGTTATGATTTACACAATTTCATAAGTGAGGGTGCCACAATTGCCATTTTCCAATTTTCTGGAACATTCCCCAATTGTAGAGAAAATTACACATATACGAACGTGAGTAAACTACTCGGCCCTTTGAGCTTGTTCCACTATTGAATAAATTTATGGCTGATCTAATTTTAACTTCAATTCTACATTCCAGCATAGCCCCGACAATCTTTCTCTTGGTAATTAAGAATATATCGACCTCTGCCTTTAAAATATTGCAAGACTGCCTTTTAAGGAAGGGAATTCTAGAGTCCCACAAACCCTGTGAAAAATGTATCCTCACCTGTGTTTTAAATGGATTTTTAAAGAATGGATATTTTAAAACTCTGACCCCTGGTTCTCGATCCACCCATAAGGTGAACCATCTTTTCAATAGCCACAGTCAAGCCCACTTAGGAACTTGCATGTTTCAATTAAGTCACCTCTGATTCTTCTACAATCCAATGATACAGCCCTAACTGTCCATTCTTTTCTCATAAGGTAACTCACTCATTCCAAGTATCGGTCTGGTAAACCTTTTCTGAGCAGCTTTCAACATATTAATATCCGTTCATAAGTATCATAACCAATACTGTACACAGTGCTCCAGATGTAGTCCCACCAACCTCTCCAGTGCACAGTTTTCCCTGATTCTAACTGAATCCAGTTTTGCTAGATCCTTGATGTCATACTTTGTCAAAAGGCTGCCCTGATGTCAAGGGCAGTCACGTTTACTTCTGGAATTCAGTTTTCTTGTCCATGTTTGGACCCCAGACCAAAGCATTAAAGAGGTCAGAAGCAGAGTGGCCTGGCAGAACCTAAATTGAGCAGGTTAATCTTTTGCAAGTGCAATCTAATAGCACAGTCATTAATTTCTTCTATCACTTTTCTGATCATCAAGAGGACTGATAGGGCAGTAATTAGCTGAGCTGGATGCATCTTTTTTTATGTGCAGAAGACATTCATGTGCATTCTCCACATTGTCAGGTAATACCAGCACTGCAGCCTAATTGTTGAAGGGCACTGCTAGTTATGGAGCACAAGTCCTCAGCACTATTGCTGGAATGTTATCAGTGTCTCCAGCCTTTGCAGTATTCAGTGCCTTCAGCTGTCTCTTGATATCACATAGAGTGAATTGAATTGATCGAAAACTGTGCACCATGACGCTGGGAATGTCAAGAGGAGGCCAAGATGGGTCATTAAGTCAACATTTCTTGCCGAAGATAGATGCAGATACTTTAGTCTTGCCTTTTGTACCAATGTGCTGGGCTCACTCATGAGTGAGGATAACTTTAGAGTCTCCACCCCAGTGAGCTTTTTAAAAAAATTAATTCATAGGATGTGGCATCGCTGGCTAAGCTGACATTTAGTGCCCATCTGTAGTTGCCCTTGAGAAGGTGGTGGTGAGCTGCAAACGTGAACTGCTGCAATCCATTTGGTGTAGGTAGACCCAAAAAGTAATTAGGGAGGGAGTTCCAGGACCTAGTGACACTGAAACAATGCTGATATACTTCCAAGTCTGGATAGTGTGTAGCTTGGAGGGCAAATTGCAGGTGGTGTTGTTCCCATAGATCTGCTGCCCTTGATTTGTGATAAAACTGCACAGAGTAGGTCTGATCCATTGGTGATAGGTTCACTTACCTGTCTATTACATGCTTCTTCTCATGTTTGGCATGCAAGTAGTCCTGTGTAGCTTCACTGTTTTTAGGAATGTCTCATTCCATTCCAGGTAAGTTGTCCTGCACTCTTCATTGTACCAAGGTTGATTACCCAGCTTGATGGTAGACATAGAAGAGATGATATGAGGTTGCAGGTTGTAACTGAATAAAATTCTAATGACACACACCACCTCATAAATACAGAATTTCAAGTTGTTATTTCTATTCAAAGTTCGTACCAGTTAGAATGGTAGCACTGCTACGCAATGAAGGGTGTCCATAGACCAGTATAGCAACTACGCCCTTCAGGATTCGACAAGATCACTCAGTGGTGTCATTGCTGAACTACTCTGGAGATGGATATTGAGGTCTCCCACCTAAACTTACATGTTGTGCCCTTGCCTCCTGCAGTGCTTCTTCTAGGTGCTATTCAACATGGAACAGTACTGATTTATCAGCTGACTGAGGGCTGGGGGATTGATGGTAATCAGCAGGAGGTTTGCCTTGCCCATTACTTAATGCCATGAGATTTCATGGGGTTCAGTCAACATTGAGTACTCTCCATCCAATTCCTTCCCAAATGTACACCATTGTGCCATCACCTCTCATGGATCTGTCCAAGGTGGTGATAGTGGTGGCTGGGACATTGTCTTTAATTAATGATTCCACGAGTATGATGACTGATGCTTGACTAATCTATGGGGCTACTTACTCAATTTTGGCACAAGCCCCAAATATCAGTAAGGAGGAATTTGCAGGCTTGGTGAGCTATGTTTGTCATTGTCATTTTCTGTGCCTTGTTTGATGCCAGTTGGTCTGTCTAGTTTCATTATTTTCTTTTGACTTTGCAGCGGTTTGTTACAACTGACCGGCTTGCTTGGCCAAATCAGAGGCTATTACTCCGGGTAGGGGATCACACATAAGCCATATTGAGCATAGCATTGTGCACAGTAAGGAAGTCTATTTCCGAGTTATAGCCATTCTTCAAGCAAGATGAAGACTACATAGGAGAAAGTGAGGACTGCAGATGCTGGAGATCAGAGTTGAGTGTGTGTTGCTGGAAAAGCACAGCAGGTCAGGCAGCTTCCAAGGAGCAAAAGAATCGACGTTTCGGGCATTAGTCTGATGAAGGGCCCGAAATGTTGATTCTTCTGCTCCTCAGATGCTGCCTGACCTGCTGTGCTTTTCCAGCACAACACTCTCAACACCTGAAGTCTGCATGGACTAAGTATAGATGTGAAGGCATGAAGGCGAAGTCAAACATGCTAAAACCATGCTTGAGTCTCTCTAACTTCCATTGTTGATGTTACTGGTGTTGCCATATAAAAGGTAACGGTTAAATAATCCTACTAGACCATTGGGCTGTTCTCATTAGAGAGAGGCAACTGGTGGAAGACCATGCCCAGACAAGGGGTCAGATTGAGAAGGGAAGTCCTTCTGGGTAACTTCAGTTGTTGTGGCAATTAAAACCATGCTGTTGGCATCACTGTGCTTTGCAATCCAGCTGTCCAGATAACTGAGCTAACTGACCCTCCTGTGGATCATAAAGCATAATAGCTGCATTTCTTTTGGCACCTCCTCCACTATTGCTTTAAAGACTTTTATTAGATGCATCAAGCACAATCAGTTACTTTCTAAATCTAGCCTAACCAGTATTTCTTAACTCAGTTCTCCTCATACTTAGAAATTCTAACACATTACCATCCACAGAAGCAAGACTAACTAACCCAAAATTCTTTCTTTATTGAATTTCCTTTTTTGCCAGTCTTTGAGCTTCTGTTTACCACAGCAAAAGGGAAAAAAAACAATTATCAAAAAGCTCATGGAACCTTGCTTAGCTTGCAGAATTAAAGTATTTTCACCATTTCCTGAAACTAGTGCTTACTATAATTGATATTTCGTACAAGTCACTATTTGGTCAGACACAAAGTGCTTGTGTATTTTGTACAAGGTATTACAAGAAAGGCTCAGGCTTTCTTAAAATGCTGTTGCAAAATCAAATAATTGACTCACAAAAACATTGTTCAAGCAGCTAGTGCGGTGGCAGTACATGCTTCGGGATCAATATGCCCAACCAGAAAGATACAGAATGCAGGTTCAATTCACAATCTACAGACTTTCCAAAGTTGGCATTGTTCTTGCTGAGAGTAGCTAAGCAAACACCATGTTTCACCCATAACTAAAGCAATGAATGGGAACAGTTAATCACAAACTTCCAGCAGCAAAGGACAGCATTATGAACACTTTGGTAATATTCACTGATTCCAGCCTCTTAAACTCAGAACACTCTTAAAAAGCATCATGATAAGAAAGCATTTGATTTCACAGTTCAGAAATGTGTAGAAACAAAATTAACAAGAGCACTGATTTTGTTCCAGAACTTGGCTAGGCTTGAATTTGTCTACCTAGGATACAATCGGCTGGACAAAGTAC
This sequence comes from Chiloscyllium plagiosum, assembly GCF_004010195.1. NCBI lineage: Eukaryota > Metazoa > Chordata > Chondrichthyes > Orectolobiformes > Hemiscylliidae > Chiloscyllium > Chiloscyllium plagiosum. Next base: position 19,893,867 of record NC_057727.1, read on the forward strand.
CCGCCAACCTGCCTGAAACCATCCGTGTACTTCAGTTACAGGTCAGTTGTAAGATAAATAATTAATAGAAAAATCTTATCATAAGTGCAGCTATCCCTACATATATCTTGATTTTGAGAACGTTAAATCCAAATGTAAACAAATGAAAGAAAAATGAAAAAGAATTATTGAAATTTTAACTATAACTTCCTCATTCCGTTTACTTCCATACAATCTCCCATCATATATTTTTTCCCCTCACTGCTTATTTTGTTACAATCAAGAGGCAAAGGATTTTGGGGAGGCACAGTGGTTAGCACTGCTGCTCACAGCACCAGGGACCTGCGTTCGATTCCAGCCTCGGGCAACTGTCTGTGTGGAGTTTGCACATTCTCCTTGTGTTTGTGTGGGTTTTCTCTGGGTGCTCCGGTTTCCTCTCACAATCCAAAGATGTGCAGGTTAGGTGAATTGGCCATGCTAAATTTCCCATAGTATTCAGGAATGTGTAGGTTAGGGGCATTAGTCAGGGGTAAATGTAGAGTAATAGCATAGAGAAATGGTTTTGGGTAGGATACTCTTCAGACGGTTGGTGTGCAGTTTTTTGGCCGAAGGGCCTTTTTCTATCTGTAGGGAATCTAAGACTGATACTGTTTACTCTAAATTAAAATAGGCCACATAGATTTTGAAAGTATAGAGCCAATTTAGAGGATGCAGTACGAGTAAATATGCAATATTAATGTGGATTAAACTATTCCATAATTAAGCAATTATTTCCTGTGATAAATACAAATCATTATCATATTACAAGAAGGAAATGACAAACTCACAATCTATAATTATATTCATCAAGCATGACTGCACATTATTGCATGCTAATTATAGTTCATTTAGCTTTCATAATGAGTGTGAGCTACTAGAGCCAGGAGAAAATTTCACGCTTTGGAAAAGAAATACTTGTCAGTCCCTTCTGCAAACAGTATTTTGTCGATTGTTTGCAGTGTCTATGGGCTTTCTGTACTATTAATTAATTACCTGGCAGCTTCACCTGTTGTAGTTAATGGATTAGTCTCATCTGAATTTTTCCACTTTATTTTCAGCTGCATTTCTCAGTTTGCCAATGGATAGTAAAAGAGATTATACCCAAATATATATGAAACAATATATATGAAACAATATATATACATATGAAAAATGTTTTATAAACAAACAGATATGGAATGGTTTTAAATTGTGTAACCTTTAAAATATGTAATTGGATAAAGTTGATCTATACACCTTCAAAGAAAGGAACTGTAAAAATGAACGGTTATGCAGAAAAATCAATCGAAGTGTAGAAGGTACATACAGCAAAAGATACATATTAAGTGACAATTTAGTATTAATAAATAAATTTAATTATTTGCACTAGTTGTCAGGAGAGCAGAATACCGAATAAATCAACCAGTAAGCCATGTAACATTTTTGACATCTCTGTCGGTTTGGCTTGGATCTCCAATCAAGGAGTTGAAGGGTTTGAAGTTAATCAAACATAACAGCCTACTGTAAGGGAAGAAGCTTCAGACTGAGAGACAGAGATGCAACAAAGTCATACCAAAGGAAAATATCAACGTTTGACTAGAACAGTCTTGTATATGGAAACTGAAGCTGAAGGATGGGTTTCGGTTTGACAGGGCCAGACACAGGAATCACTGTCAAGTTTTGATTGCTCTGTCAAAGATAATTCCAGGTTCGCTTGAGGTCTGGTCTACAGCCAGTCTCCACTGTCATAAAGGTACAGGATGAAACAAAACATGATCAAAACTGGGCCGCAGGAACAAATCTGAAGCAAATGTGTTAACTCAGATTACAGTCAGGAAGTTGTTAGTTACCTACAGAATCATATCAGGTGGTTCAGATTAAACATATCAACACTGGCCTGACATAGGATACTATTAAATGGCTTGAAAGAATAATGAGTGAAGATGCGAGAAGTCTGAAATTATTCAAAGGTAAGAGATTCATAATTTTGAACTTATATTGAGATGTATTTAGGACACAATATCAGCAATTATAATCCATATAAAACCATGTCAAAAGCGTTTACTTCACTGTTTTTTCGATTGGAGGGAGAGCAGTAGAAGAAGAATTGGGCTTTGAGACCAACAGTCCATCTTTGCACGATGATCAACTTGAATATTGTGATTTTAACTCATGGCAAAATGTCTTACAGAGAATGATACAAATTTGTCATAAGTATTTAACATTTATTGTAATCCTTTTCCACCTTCCAGCATAATAATATATCTACTATTACGGATAGTACGTTTTGCAAGCCGCAAGACTCCAGTTTTATCCGTGAACGTCTGACTGAGATTCGGCTTGAAGAAAATCCTGTCAATTTGGCAGAATACCCAAACAGTTACATCTGCTTGAGAAGACTGCCCATTGGAAAACCATATTTTGGGAGAATATATTAATCCAAAAATAGTTATGCCTCAATCAGAAACAATTCAGTGATTATGACAGAAAATTGCATTCTAAAGCATATTCTCATTCGTTATTATATCATCATACTCATGAGCTTTATTATGATACTTGTGTCATACCAATACTTTTATATTTAACAACATATTGCTTTTTTTCAACACAGCATTATCCCAAAGTAATATCACGTTTCATTTCATGCCAAAAAATTCAACTAATTTGTTGCAGAAACAGCTTCTGACATATTACACACTAAGTTGTCACCTATGTTTATTCTCATATAATTAAAGTTGCACACATTACTGTTTGACTTTCTATGTAATATTTTGTAATACACTGTTGAACTACATCTGACTCACGTGCGACTGCATGTAGTTTTACCTACTGTGCTTCTCCTTAACATGATTATTTCACAGTAATGCAACAACACTAAAAACATTAGCTTTTCTTACATGAGGCCATTTAAACAAAAACAAGTTTGCAAAAGTATGATTTGCAAGCCAATAATTTTAATGCAATTAATTTAAGTGGAACATCAGAAATCAATTATGCATCTCAAAAGATAGAATTCTACTAAACCATAATTACAAACTTTACAACCTACCATTCATTTGTCACCTTGCCAACACACCTACATCCATTCTCATTCCATGGCCTGCATTATGTTAACTTTATGCATCAGGAATATTTCATGACAGAAATTACAATCTTGTCAGTATATGGATAAGGAGAAAGTGAGCACTGCAAACGCTGGAGATCAGAGTCGTGAAAATGGTGCTGGGAAAGCACAGCAGGTCAGGCAGCATCTGAGAAGTAGGAGAATCAACGTTTCGAGCATAAGCCCTCATCAAGAAAGGGGCTTGTGGGTCGGGGGGCTGAGATAAATGGGAGGGGACTGGGGTCAGGGGGAAGGTAGCTGAGAATGTGATTGGTAGATGATGGTGGGGGAGAAGGTGATAAGTCAGAGAGGAGGGTGGAGCGGATACATGGGTATGGTGATGTACAGGTCAAGAGATTGGTGCAGAGTTGGAGTCTTGGGATTGGGACAACGTGGGGCTTGGGGAAGTGAGGAAACTGGTGAAATCCACATTGATCCCTGGTGGTTGCATATATGGACAAATTGAGCTAAAATCATTCATTTTAATTCTGCATTAATGCTCAAAATACAGAGTAAAATTCTCACTGCAATTTGGAGCCAGCACATATTCTGATGCTGTTCTTTCAGAAAATAAAGAAATAAAATTGAATCTATTTTTTGAAATAAAGCAGTTTCATAACTAATCTCCCAATAATTCCACGTAAGTGTGCGCTGGGATTATTTATGCTAAGATCGCTTCTCTACTTTCAAGCTTTTAATGCTTCTTGGATTGCAGCATCTTAGAACCATTTACTTATTTAGCACTTTCAACTTAAAATGTTCCAGCAATATTTTAAAACAAACATGACAAGGATCCCCTCAAGGGTATATCAGATTAAATTACTAAAGGTATGTCTTAAAGGAGGAAAGTGAGGTAAGGGATCAATGTATTCCAGAACTTCTAGCCAACTGGAAATGACAATGGCAAAGTAATTAAAATCAAACATGTTCAAATTAAAGGTGTACTGATAACTTGATGAGTTACAGTCTAAAAGCAATTAGAGATAACAAGAAGCACAGTGATAGAGTAGTTTGAAAACAAGCATGGAAGGTGAAGAGCCAGATGGTCTGACAAGATACTCATCATGTTACATTAAATGCACTTCTATTGTGTACCTGTGCACATCTAAAACTAAACAAATCTTCTGAATGAATGCACTACTGGAGAAAGAATTTCCACCTGATCATGCAGTAGAGACCTTCAGCCCATCAAGTCTGTACTGCCTAAGCTATACTAAACCCAGCTTCCAGCACAACGCCCATAGCCTTGAATGTTATCATAATTTAGAAATTTATTGTTCTTTTTCCTGACACCCTATTTAGTCTTAAACCAGAAGTAAAAGTGCTTAAACGTCTGAACGAAACATTTTTTAAACAATACAATTTTACCGGTGAGAAGGAGAACATAATGCTTGGTCCTACCTTGAAATGTTTGAAAGTAATTTGGCGGAACTCATACCATTTTGCAAAGGTTGAAAGAGTTCTGAAAAATAGGAGGAGGCTCTTCTTTTCTTCTGCTCTGGAAAGATATCACACAATACTAAATGTATTTTGAACAGAAGGACAAATTTGGCTCCATGCTAATATCCACTGCCCATCTCACAAGTTACTGGAACATAAGTTCTAATTTCATACGCATTTTAAACTCTACAGAATTGAAAGCTGTGGTCCAAGTTATTATTATTAAAACAGCTTTCATTCAGAAAAAATTATAATGTCCTTCAGAAATTCAATTCATAAACAAAAAAGCAGTGATGCAGAAATTGAACAAGGAACAAAGGACAGTAAAGCACCTTCAGCCAACCAAGACTGCGCCAACACACAATGCCTTTCTAAACTAAAATCTTTTGCTTCTGTGCAGTCCGTATGCCTCTTCTCCCTGCCTATTCATATCTGTTGTGATTGTAAGCTCCTCCACCACCTCCTTTGGTAGTGCATTTCAGGCACTTAGAACCTTCTGTGTAAAAACCCCCCACCCCCCCCCCCCCCATTTCCCCTTTAAACAAACTGTTTTATCTTAAACCTATATCTCCTTGTAATTGACATTTCTACCTTGTGAAAAAGGTTTCAACTATCCATCCTGTTCATACCTCTCATAATTTTGTAAACTTCTGTCAGGTGGTCCCTCATCTTTGATGTTCAATTGAAAACAATCCATGTTTGTCCAATCTCTCCTCATAGCTAAGACCCTCCAAACCAGGCAACATCCTGGTAAACCTTTTCTCTACCCTATTCAAAACCTTCATTCCTTTTGGTGGTGTGGTGACCAGAACTGTACACAATATTTCAAATGTGGCCTGACTAAAGCTCTATGTAGCTGAGACATGACTTGCAAATTTTTATACTCTGTGCCACAACTGATGAAGACAAGTTTGCTATATGCCTTCTTGATCACCTTATCCACCTGTGTTGCTACTTTCAGGGAACCATGGAGTTATATGCCTAGATCCCTTTCTATGTTGATGGCACTAAGGGTTCTGCAATTTTCTGTATACTTCCTTCTTGCATTAGATCTCCCAACATCCATTACTTTGCATTTCTCCCGATTAAACTCCATCTGCCATTTCTCTGCCCATGTCTCCAATCCGTCTCCAAAACATCGTACCCAGACCCACCTCCCTACCCTATCCCTATAATCCTGCATTTCCCATGGCTAATCCATATGGGGAGAATGTGCAAACTCAAAAAGACAGTCACCAGTGAGTGAAATTGAATCCAGGTCTTTGGCACTATGCCGCAAACATTGATTTATGAGCATTAAATTTATTCATTCATTTACAAAAACCACAGATTCAAATTTATCCAATTGCACTCATTTATTTCACAGTACAGAAAAGAAAACTACTTTGCAAGAGCAGGCACTAAACACATATAAAACTCCATAAAAATCACCCTTTTTCTCACCTTTAGAACCAAACAACCCATCCCAATCTGCTTTTGGATAGGCATCACTGGTAGAGGAGTTCAAAACTAGGGGGCATATTTTAAGATGAGAGGAGAAAAATTTAAAAGGGACCTGAGGGGCAATCTCTTCACCCAGAGTGTGTTTTGTGTGTGGAATGTAGTAGATGCAGGTACAGTTACACCATTTAAAAGACATTTGGACAGCTACATGAATAAGAAAGGTTTAGAGGGATATAGGCCAAATACAGGCAAGTGGGAGAATTTTGTTCAGGAAACTTGGTCGGCATGAACAAGTTGGACTGAAGGGTCTGTTTCTGTGCTGTATGACTCTATGACTTGATAAGAACTGAAAGTATGCTATGGCAGCAACAGTGGAAGGATGTCCAAAAAGTGCTCATTGCCATTCTATAATGTCCCGTGGTGGCAGGAAGGAAGGCAGCCCTGCCTAAGTAGCAAAAAGCCACTGATCCAGTGATTCCAGATGCTTTAAAAGGGTGGGTCACTCAAAAAAGCACAAGACACAAGCCTTTAATGGAAGGCCTGCACAAGAAATTGCAGAGAATGAGAACCAACACTGGAGTGCTAACTTTGAAGTCAATGGACATCAAATAGACTTTACATTAGCCACAGGAGTTGAACTCACTATCCTGTCTAATGGACATAAATGGCACAATAAATTAGCTTGATGAATTTAAGAGGATATTTCCAAAACGCTTCAGGGGTCTGCAAAAACTGAACACTGCACCCCACATCACACTAAAAGCAAATGTCAATCCCGTTGCTTCTTTAAAACCCAGGAAGGTCCCACATCCACTTTAAAAATAAGAATTGAGATTGAGGTGATGCTTCAACAGTGGTTATTTTGTCAGTGACGGTGCAGGCCTTGTGTGTCCTGTTTTGGTAGCAGTTCACAAATTTGGTGATAGATTAGAAATCCGTTGGGATTCCCCCATGCAGGTTCGGATCCTGCTGACTACGTTGTGAATGACTTCCTACAGGGTGACTTTTACGGGTGGCACAGTGGTTAGCACTGCTGCCTCACAGCGCCAGAGACCCTGGTTCAATTCCCGCCTCAGGCGACTGTCTGTGTGGAGTTTGCACATTCTCCCCGTGTCTGCGTGGGTTTCCCCCGGGTGCTCCGGTTTCCTCCCACAGTCCAAAAATGTGCAGGTTAGGTGAATTGGCCATGCTAAATTGCTTGTAGTGTTAGGTGAAGGGGAAAATGTTGGGGAATGGGTCTGGGTGGGTTGTGCTTCGGTGAGTTGCTGTGGACTTGTTGGGCCAAAGGGCCTGTTTCCACACTGTAAGTAATCTTAAAAAAAAATTGAATGGATCCAATAAAATTTGTCTAACTTTAACAGATTTGAACAAAGCAATACAACAAAACGTACCTGCATAATATCTGTGGACAACAGTCTAATTAAAATTGTGATCAGCACAAGTTTCACCAACATGAATGTGAACAGCGGATTCAGGCAATAACTGCTAGATCAGGGTCGAAACATCAAACCTGCCCATAGCAATCACCTAATTATAGGCATTAGTACATCAATCTTTTGAAATTATGTCTTCAACTTCAGATTTTCAATATCTGACATAGTAGAAATATGGAAAGCATCATATGCCATATAGATGTTTTTATCCATGACAAAAAAGCACATTGAGTCTTGAAAATATTACAAAAGCGAGGCAAACACTTGATGAGAAGTGTGAATTTTCAAAATCCACAACAACATGCTCGGTCCATAATGTCCAAACAATGGAATCACAGTGAACCCACAGAACATGAAAGCCACCAGGAAGTTCTCACTCTCTAACAGCTTACGGGTTCAGTGAGCCAAGCAGGGAAAATGTCTAATCCACTTAGCCCAAGAAAGGAAACTTCTATGATAACCCTTGAAACAACCATTCAAGCAAAATGATACTGATTATCTTCAGATGATCTAACATACAATGAAACCAATCTTCCAACTATTCCAACACCAATACATCTGGGAATAATATTATTCCAGATTCAGCATACTGGGATAAGAATATCTGTCTATGAGACATCATTGGTTCTAGCTGAAACCAAATTGATGTTTATTCACTTATAGACTTGTGAGATATGGGCATTACCAGAAAAATAAGACTTTGTTGCAACATCCCTAAATGTCTCTTGAACATAATGACCACTGTGCCATTTCAGAGGGCAGTTATGAGTCAAATACATTGTCATGATTCTGGAGTCACATGTCAGTCAGGTCAGCTGTGGACAGCAGATTTTCTTCTCTGAAAAGCCATAAGCTGGGTTCTTACAACAATCAATGACTGTTTAACAATCACTATTACTGAGACGAGTTTTGAATTCTAGAATTATAGAGTCATAGAGATGTACAGCATGGAAACAGACCCTTCGGTCCAACTCATCCATGCTGACCAGATATCCCAACCCAATCTAGTCCCACCTGCCGGCACCCGGCCCATATCCCTCCAAACCCTTCCTATTCATATACCCATCCAGATGCCTTTTAACTTATGCAATCGTATATTAACTGAATTTAAATTCCACCAGCTGTCATAGTGGGATTTGAACCCACATCCCCCAGATCATTAACCTGGGTTTCAGAGTTACTAGTCCACCATGTTACCATCTTCCCCGAAATATTCCATCATACAGAAATAAACACATAGCAACTTTGGTGTGCAATAAATTTTCCAGCAACACTTTAGGCCCACTATTTAACATTGAAACTGACTACCAACAGTTGGTAACTTTACTGACTTTGAAAGAAATTGCATGCACACCACCCCAAATCCAAAGATTTCTATTGCAGGTGATATGGTATGATACTACAACTGTATATGTACAAGGAAAATACCAGACAACCTCTGACACTCTTATCATAGATGGAAATGTGTTGCTGGAGAAGCGCAGCAGGTCAGGCAGCATCTAGGGAACAGGAGAATCGACGTTTCGGGCATTAGCCCTTCTTCAGGTCGATCCTCCTGTTCCCTAGATGCTGCCTGACCTGCTGCGCTTATCCAGCAACACATTTCCATCTCTGATCTCCAGCATCTGCAGACCTCATTTACTCTTATCATAGATGCCATTAGCCACCCAAGGTTAAATTATGAAAGTTTTCTTCAGGAAATCATAGCCATCAAGGCCTTAACTTCTCAATATTTGCCAGAAAGGGTGAGTAAGTAATTGGAATTTTGAAAGAACCAATTGCATGATGAAAAATGGGTGCAGATTCACATATACTACTTTGATGGCTGGTCAAAGTATGACCCCTGAAACCCTACTACAGATCTTTAACCAAAATTGCCTCATCAACTTTGTTATCAATTACAAGCTTTCAATGTGGACATGTTCCAGAAAATTTACCACCGACATCTTGGTATTTACAAGTGTTCATCCAAGGCACAGCAATTCAAATGGTAGTCAAGTATGTCATGCTATTTTGAGGACATTTTTTTCCTACTACTCCACCTAAGTAATTTACAGACAAGAGGATAAATGACCCTTCTGCCCTCCTTCTTTCAAACCAGGCCATGAAAACACTTTGGCTTTGACTTCGTTGAATTTAGGGAAACGGTCTTTCTCACCCACTTGCATTATCCCTCAATAGACAAGTTGACAAATCTACCACTAGGTTTTCTATTATTATCCACTGGAAAACTATGGTCAACAATGGGATATTGGGATTCCTACTGTTCCATGTAGGACAAGATTAACTGAAGCAACAACTTTGTGAATAGAGCCTGGTCACCATGTGAGCTTGGGATCAAAGACACATCAAACTATTCTACTGGATAATTGCTACACTGATCAAATTATTGTTCACTGTGTATCACATAAACTCATTGAAGGAATTGCATGAGTTACATTCTTAGTTCAGTTGTAACACGGAAACAAATGTATTTTTTAAAATGTATTTTCTGTATGATGTTTTACTTCTGTTCTTGGTCCATTCGTGCTTGTACCATTTGAATACCAACATTTTACCCAGCCCACTTTGTAAATGTTCAAGATTGATATCCATTTGTGTTACACACACATATGGATTTTTAATTACTATTCACCATGTAAGCCTCTGTATTAAAATGATATCACATTAAAGTTATAAATATATTTGCAATCTACTTTTAAAAGTAAAATAGCCATTCTAAACATAATAGACACAACACTACCTAGCAGGAGGCTTTCTAAAAGTATCATCATTTAAAAGTGGCTAATCTAATCAACAACAAATACACCAAGAGAAGTCTGATATAATTAGAAATTCACATTAAATAAGCAAATCTGAAAAAAAAATGAGCTAATCATGTCTCCTAAACTAAAAGAATGATGGTGACAAGGCACTGTGGTGACAAGGCACTGTGTGTGCTTCAGTTGGAGGTCAGAGTCGAAGAGTGTGGTACTGGAAAGGCACAGCTGGTCAGACAATATCCGAGAAGCAGGAGAATCAACATTTTGAGCACATTCATAGTGAAGGGCCCCCCCACAGAATCAAATGATGCACTGCCTGGACCAGAGTTCAGGGATACCATCTATCAGGCTACGTTTCAATTTAGAAAGGGTTAATGACGCCTATGTTTCAATGGTACAGTGCGCAGAAAGAAGAATTTCAGAAGAAACAGCACACCAGCAACTGATGACAGGTATCCCACTGTGAATCAGCAGTGTCCAGTGCTTTGTTCACTGTCATTTCTTTTGCACTCGATTTGATACCTAAACAAATTTATATATTTTGTTTAAACATGCTAGTGCTTGGAGTGATTCAGTATTTGGACCCTGAACTTTACAAATTAATGTTAAATTGAATTTCTTCCGAATCACTTTTGACCCTGAAAGTAGGCCTAATCTACCCCATTACAGGATCATTCTTGTGGGTCTCTTCTGGACCCTCTCCAATGCCAACAGACGTAAGCAGCTTAACAGTGCCTTCAATTTTTGCAGAGAGGCGATGGCCTAGTGGATAATGTTCTGGAAACGTGGATTCAAATCCTGTCCCAGTAGATGGTGAAATTTTAAAGTCAATTAAAAAAAATCTGGAATTAGGAGTCTAATGATGATCATGAATCCATTGTCGATTGTCGGAAAAACCTGTCTGGTTCACTAATATCCTTTAGAGAAGGAAAACTGCCATTCCTCCCTGGTCTGCCCCATATGTGACTCCAGACCCACAGCAATGTGGTTGATTCTAAACTGCCCTCTGATCAATTAGGAATGGGCAATAAATGCTAATTAGTCAGTGATGCCCTCAACCAGTGAATGAATTTTTTAAAAAGTAGATTTCTAACAGGGCAAGTTTGACTTCAGTGGATGGTAAACAAAAAGAGTTTGGACCTTTTGGCTAAAAGTCAGGGATGACTTATACACAGGTTTCAGCTGTTTGGGTCCTAAACTCTATGAATCCTGCCCAAATTCTCTCAATCTCTCTTGCTCCTTTACATCATTTCTTAATACATTCCACATTGTCCAATCATTCAGTCACCTATCTTAATATCTCGTTATGTGGCTTGGACCAAACCTAATATGATATTGCAACTGTGAAATGTCCTGCGACATTTCAAAACTCTAAACAATGCTATATAAATGCAATTTACTATTGTTGGTGATGGTGGTGGTTCCTCCTTTTTAGGGGGAAATGTTTAAACTTGGTATCGTAAAAAAGCACTTCACATCAGTTTCATTAATAAGGGCAAAGAGTACAAGAGCAAGGAAATAATGTTGAATTATTTTACCTCAATTGTGTGCAGTTGTGTGTGACATATTACAGGAAGGACGTGAAAGTATTGTACAGAGTGCAGAAATGGTTTCAAAGAATATGTGGGGTGGTACGTGGTTAGCACTTCTGCCAGGAACCTGGGTTCAATTCCAGCCTCAGGTGACTGTCTGTGTGGAGTTTGCACATTCTCCCGTGTTTGCGTGGGTTTCCTCCGAGTGCTCTAGTTTCCTTTTACAGTCCAAAGATGTGCAGGTTAGGTGAATTGGCCATGCTAAATTGCCCATAGTATTCAGGGATATGGAGGTTAGGTATATGTAGGTTAGGAGTAGGGGGAATAGGTCTGGGTGGGTTATTCTTCAGAGGGTCCATGTGGATGTGTTGGCCGAAGAGCCTGTTTCCACACTGTAGAGATTCTCGATTCAAGAAAAAAATTCCATTATGAGGACAAGTTGAAGAAGCTGGGACTGTTCCCCTTAGAGAGAAGGTAGATCAAAGGAGATCTGATGGAAATTTACAAATTATGAATGAACTGGATAGGGTATATAGAGAGAAGCTATTCTTCCTCAAAAAAGGTACAAGAAGATGGCATAGATTTAAAGTGAGCAAAGGAAGCAACTGTGAAGTGATGTAATCTTTTTCAAAGAGTGGGTAGTTAGGGTATGGAGTAACTGCCTGGAAGTGTGGTGGTGGTAGGTTCAAATGGAGCATTCAAGGAATTGGATAATTACTTGGATAAAAATATGTAAATGCGCAAAGACATGGGATAGAAGCAAGACATTAGTAATAGGTAATGGTATTCATTTAACAAGTTGGTGCAGGCACAGTGTGTCAAATGGTCTCCTTCTGTGCCCTAACACTTTGGTTCTGTAGCAAGTAACCAGATAAACAAAAATTTGACCCGCAAACCTTAGAATAGGCTGACTAACCATAATTTATATGAATTTCCTGTATATGGTTTTTTTTCCTCTCAAATGTTTCAGCCAATGGTCAATGAACATATGAAGTATTAAAGTTTATGTTGAGAAAGTTTCATTGAAATGGCAAAAGGCATGGCTAAAATATTAAATGAATGCCACACTAAAATAGGTAAGGGAATCTTTTAACAGGATAGCAGTAAACAGAAAAAAAATTAAACATTAGCTTAAACGAAAGTTGGTATGCACTCAAAATTAATATAAAGAAGCCAACCAAGGATAAGTTTGGTCCATTTCTGTTTTTGATTTTTATAAATGACCAAGACCCAAGCTGAGAAGTAGCCTGTAAACTTTGGAAATGGTATGAAACTGGGCAAAGTGTTGGACAATGGTGAGGATAGCTCTGAACTTTAGCATTCTAGGCAAGGTGGTGAAATGGAAAGAAGCATGGCAGATCGAGTTCAAAACATAGGAATGAGAAGCAATGAACTTTGGGAAGATCAATACATAAGGACAGCATACTATTAATGGGGTGGCGCAGTGGCTCAATGGTTAGCCCTGCTGCATCACAGCACCAGGGACTTGGGTTCAATTCCACCCTTGGACAATTGTCTGTGTGGAGTTTGCATATTCCCCCGGTGTCTGTGTGGTTTTGCTCAGGTGCTCCAGTTTCCTCCCACAGTCCAAAAATGTGCAGGCTATGTGGATTGGTCATGCTAAATTGACCAGTGTCCAAGGATGTTCGGGCTAAGCAGACTAGCTATGGCAAATGCAGGGTTGCAGGGATAGGGTCGGGGGGTTAATCTGGGTGAGATGCTCTTTGGAAGGTCAGTGAGGACTCAATGGGCTGAATGGCTTGCTTCCACACTGTAGGGATTCTATGATTAATGGCAGTATGCCAATAAATGTGTTGAGAACTTGGAGTTCAAATTCAGAACCCCCTAAAAGGTGAAAGGATAAGTTCGTAAAGTGGTTGCAAAGTGTGTAGTTTTCATGGATTTATAAATAAAGGAACAAACGTTAAAGGGAGATGATGCAAAAGTTGGAAATCACATAATCAATAAGACAGTCTGTACTATCAAATTCTATTCATCCAGATTTCATCCTTCTTCAATGGACAGAGCAGAACTAGTAGGAAAAGATCCCATATGAAACTTAATTACATGGATATGAAAATCATATTTGAATGAAGCAGTGTGCTTTGAAAAAATTTTATACTCTTAGGAAAATTTTAAAACACCTAAATCTTGGCTAAGATTTACCAATGAACCACATGTAATTTTCCTTCACAGTTTTTGCCAACGTAAAGTCCTCATTCAGCTTAACATTTTCCAGATGGGTCTAAATGTTGCCATGTTACATAACTGTTTGGCACACTATAAATGCAAAGCAACTTCTTTTAGACACACAGTAATCAGTACACAACACTTTCCACATTTTCATGTGACTCTGATTGCAAAGAAATTATTAAAGAAAGGAATTCCAAGGGTAACATGGTTTATACAGAAATCATCTCTTCCATACTGCAAAAACCACTAAAATATTTTAAATTTGGACAGATTTTTACCATATAATTCAGCCACCATTACATAGAAACAACTGTTTTCCTTCCCCAAAACAAAACTGCAGACATGAAATAAGTGATTAGCAGCTGCCATAATAAAAGTACAGATGTTTACAACACTTTTTGCTGGTTCTGGACTTTTCTTTCAGCAAATCTGTATGAACCTGGACTGCAAATTGCCAATCCATAATCTTATAGTTATACTTTCTGAAAGGAATGTCTGTTTTACTTTGAAAAATAATTTGCATTTATATGACAACTTCAATGAAGAAAATGTCTTTAAAGTTCTTCACGGAATTCTGATTGAATGAAAATGGATTGCACGATTAAGTAAATATTTAAAAGGGGTGAAAGGAAAGGGATTTCAGGAACATTTTGAGCGGGGTGGAGAAGTAGATGGTTTGAAGAACAGAACTTCAGTGTCTTGAGGCAATATGATTCCAGTGCAGAACCGATTAACTCCTAGATCATCGCATCCTCCAGAGATTGTAATAATGACCCTCAAGACAAGTGGAATTCTGTCTCATGATAACTATTGCAATCACATTCTGGTCCTAGCAAAGTACAGAGATGGCTCCACAGAAGAAAGCATTGTAGACTAGTTATTAATCTACAATGTCTGTGTTACAGGACTTATGTGATAGCTCTCAAGAACCAATCTCTGCCTCAAGACAATATCCACTTGGGCAACAAAGTTAGCATGCCATGTTCTTCATTGTTTTCATAAGCAGCATGTCATCAACAGAGTTGCATGAATTTTCAGATGAAGTTGCTCTGGCAATATCAACTCCAAAACACAGAGTTCATCTTGAATGGAGACCGAAACATCAGGGAGGAATATTTCCAGAAATGAAGGTTCATAAGAAGAAACAATAGTAATTTAATTACGTCTCAACAACACTGAACACAATATGAAAGCAACCTTTTTTTAAAAATTCCTTCATGGGATATGGTTGTTACTAGGTGGATGAGCATAATTGTCCATTAATAGTTGCCTTTGACAAGGTGGTGGTGAGCTGCCTTCTTAACTGTTGCAGTCCATTTGACATTAGTAGACTCACAGTACCATTAAGGAGGGAGTTTCAGGATTCTGACTTAACGACACAAAAGGGATAGTGATACACTTCCAAAAAAGGCTGGTGACATGCTTAGAGGGGATCTTGCAGGTGATGTTGCTCCCATGTATCTGCTGCCCTTGTCTTTATCGATGGCTATGGTTTGGAGCTGCTGTCAAAAGGCGCTTTTTTTCCAGTTCTAATTACCTTGCCTTCTTTTGAGTTCTAATTGCCTAGAAATATCTTTCTACTTTCAACAGCTTAAAAGTTTCTACACAACCATCCCTACTGCTTCGGTGAAACTGTTCTTCTGTTCTGAGCTGAACTTGAATTGCTATTGACTGTGACAATATGAATGGTTTTAAGAGGTTTGGTTTTTTCGGAAATGAAGCAAGGTTGAGACAGAGGTGCCACGCAGTCTGCTCCAAAGCCAGTAAAGTAAATATCTTCTGAGGCACTGGGGTTTTTAAAAAAAAAGTTGGGGTCAAGCTTCCACAGAACCAGGATTATTATTTTAAATTTTAGCCTTTAGTCGCAGTTGCTGGGATCATGAAGCATAATGTAGAAGCTCTCAGTCCTCTCCTTGTTAAACAAAAAGCTGGGGTTTCTCTTCCTGCTACTAGAATTGTACAAGAGGCAGTCTATTTTACTGAACTTGCTTTTGCCAAGAGTGTGTTTATGGGACTTTATGATACTGGAACAGTTCACTAATATTGGCTAATATTAATATATATATAATTTTACCAAGCATTTCAATAGAGTTATGGGAAGTGAGGTATTTGCATCACTATTTGAGGAGATATTTGGGGAGTATAGTAAGGTGAAGAGAGTCATCTTAAGTGCAGACGAGCTAGTACCAAAAGCCGACAAACAACATTTTAAGAATCTAAGCAGGGTACTTGGTCAAATGTACATCAAGTTTGAAAGGATCAAATAAAGCAATTTTCAGGCGGATAAGGGCAATGAAAATAGATCAAATATTTGATCATCTCATATGAACACTTTGGAGGAGTTAAAAATTCATTTCCTGAAAGAGTATGAACTAATGTGGAAGAGCTGAGAGTTAAGACAGAGAGTTAGTAGTTGAAATGGCATAGGCTTATGAGTTGGTTCATCAATCAAAGTTTGGCTTCCAACATAAATTTCAATCTGTGAGGTACAGACATTGGGAAGACAGAAATCCTTGTGTGCAAGGGAAAAGGAGATCTCATTGAAAATAGTAAAGATAGCTTACCACAGGATAAAAAGGAGACCCACGGGGAGGGGGAGTAAAAATGCTT
>NC_057727.1:19910879-19928425 GCF_004010195.1 Chiloscyllium plagiosum
GGCTGGTACAAAATGAGCTGTCAGAGGAAGTGGTGGAGGCTGGTACAATTACAACATTTAACAGGCATCTGGCTGGGTATATGAATAGGAAGGGTTAAACATAGATCATAGAAGAATACAGCGCAGTACAGGCCCTTTGGCCCTCGATGTTGCGCCGATCCAAGCCCACCTAACCTAACTAGCCCACCTATCCTCCATATACCTATCCAATGCCCGCTTAAATGCCCATAAAGAGGGAGAGTCCACCACTGCTACTGGCAGGGCATTCCATGAACTTACGACACGCTGAGTGAAGAACCTACCCCTAACTTCAGTCCTATATCTAACCCCCCTAATTTAAAGCTATGCCCCCTTGTAATACCCGACTCCATACGCGGGAAAAGGTTCACACTGTCAACCCTATCTAACCCCCTAATCATCTTGTACACCTCAATCAAGTCACCCCTAAACCTTCTTTTCTCTAATGAAAACAGCCCCAAGTGTCTCAGTCTTTCCTCATACGATCTTCCTTCCATACCAGGCAACATCCTGGTAAACCTCCTCTGCACCCGTTCCAGTGCCTCCACATCCTTCCTATAGTATGGCGACCAAAACTGCACACAATATTCCAGATGCGGCCGCACCAGAGTCTTATACAACTGCATCATGACCTCAGGACTCCGGAACTCAATTCCTCTACCAATAAAAGCCAGTACGCCATATGCCTTCCTCACCGCACTATTTACCTGGGTGGCAACTTTCAGAGATCTGTGTACATGGACACCAAGATCCCTCTGCTCATCCACACTACCAAGTATCCGACCATTAGCCCAGTACCCCATCTAAAGGCATCGAGAGCATTGATACATACCACATGCTCCTTCTCCAAGGACACCCTGCTTTATCCTCAATCATAGAATAGCCTTTATCCTCAATCATAGAATAGAATCCCAACAGTGTGGCATGAGAGAATTGACCCATCAAACCCCACCAACCATCCAAAGAGCATCCCACCTGGAGCACTCCATCCTTGTACCACTGCATTTCCCATGGCTGATCCACCTATTCTGCACAATCCTGGACACTGTGGACAATTTCGCACAAATGACCCACCTAACCCACAAATATTTGAACTGTGCAAGGAAACCAGAGCACCTGGAGGGGGCCCACACAATCATAGGGGAATGTGCAAACTCCACACTGGCTGTTGACCAAGGCTGGACTCCAATTTAAATCAAAACAGATGATCCCTGTGCATTGTCACATTGCTGTTTATTGGAGACATATTGCCCAGAGAGACATCTTGAGATTCAGAAAGAGACAATATAAATTCAGTCAACTCCTGCCGAGTTAATGTGATTAACAACAACATCAGTACTCCAACAGTGTCATCAGACCTCGTACCTACTCTATCATTTACGATTTTGAAACCATGGGAAGTTTGTTACCAGCTTCGATGACAGCCATAATGCTCTGACCACTTTGAGCCACTGCAAGTCAGTTCTAATAGATATCAATAGATTGAATCTAAACAGGATGCCCCACAACAGGAAGTGCTCTGACACTCAATGCCCGTAAGTCAAGGTCATTTTCCTAAAACCACTCACGTCTGGCAATAACATTGAAGATATTTTATACAGTAACCTTTCAGTCTCAATTGTCAGTTCCAGTCCACGAAGCAGCCAGTAACATGCACCAGTGAATTGAATACTAACAGCAGCATTGCCCTGGCAGGAGAGATTGAGGAGCTTGAAGCTGTCTTCTCTGGAGTATCTAAACATGAAACACTTCAAATGAACAAAAATCTTCAAGAACAAGGGTACCACATTTGCTATCCTCCAGTCTTCTGGGACTACTCCTGTAGACAAAGAGGACATAAAAATCAAGGCCAATGGCTCTGCAATCTCCTCCCTTGCTTCCCAGAGAATCCTAGGATAAATGCCATCAGGCCCAGGGGACTTATCTATTTTCACCTTTTCCAGGATTTCCAATACCTCTTCTCTACATACCTCAAAGCCATCCATTCTACTTATTTGTGCCTCAGTATTCTCATCGACAACAATGCCCTGTTCCTGAGTGAATACTGAAGAAAAGTATTCATTCAGTGTCTCCCCAATCTCTTCCGCCTCCACACGCAACTTCCCCCTACTATCCTTGACTGGACCTATTCCTACCCTAGTCATTCTTTTATTCCTAACATACCTATAGAAAGCCTTAGGGTTTTCCCTAATCCTATCTACTAAGGACCTTTCATGTCCCCTCCTTGCTGCTTTTAGCTCTCTCTTCAGGTCCTTCCTGGCTACCCTATAACTCTCAATTGCCCTAATTGAACCTTCACGTCTCATCTTGAGATAGGCTGCCCTCTTCCATTTAACAAGGGATTCCAATTCCTTATTAAACCACGGCTCCCTCGCACGACCCTTTCCTTCCTGCCTGACAGGTACATAATTATCAAGGACACTCAATAGTTGCTCCTTGAACAAGCTCCACATATCATTTACACTCTTGCCTTGGAGTCTACTTTTCCAAGCCACACATCCTAAGTCATGCCTCACCGCATCATAATTTCCCTGACCCCAGCTATAACTCTTGCCCTGTAGTACACACTTATCCCTCTCCATCACGAGAGTAAAAATCACCGAATTATGGTCACTATCCCCAAAGTGCTCACCTACCTTTAATTCTAACACCTGGCCTGGTTCGTTACCCAGAACCAAATCCAGTATGGCCTCACCTCTTGTTGGCCTGTCTACATATTGTGTCAGGAAACTCTCCTGCACACATTGAACAAACACTGACCCATCTAACGAATTTGAGCTATAGCTTTCCCAATCAATATCCGGAAAGTTAAAGTCCCCCATAACAACGATCCTATTTCTGTCACTCATCTCCTGAATCACCTTCCCTATCCTTTCTTCAATGATTCTAGGACTATTAGGAGGCCTGTAAAAGACTCCTAACAGGGTGACCTCACCTTTCCTATTCCAAACCTCAGCCCAAACTACCTCCAAATGGGCCAAATGCTGGCAAATGGGATGGGATTAGTTTATGATTTTGGTTGGTATGGACCAGTTGGACTGAAGGGTCTGTTTCCATGCTGTACATCTCTATAATTCTATGGTTCTGAGATACTGCCAGACCTTCTGAGGTTTTCCAACAATTTCTGATTTTGTTTCTGATATAAATGACCAGATGTTCTTATTGTAGTATAAAACAAAAAAAACTGCACATGCTGAAGATCTGAAACAAAAACAAATTGCTGGAGGCACTCAAAAAGTTTGGCAGCATTTATGGAAAGAGCAGATTTAATGTTTTGGGCAGAACATTCTGGAGAAAGGTGTCTGGACTCAAAATGTTAACTTTGCTTTCTCTCTATAGATTTTTCCAGACCGGCTAAGTTTCTCCAACAATTTGTGTTTATGATTCTTTATGATTGTCACAGGATTGAACACAGGATAAATATTGCCCAAGATATAAAGAACTCCCATGCTTTTCCCTGGACAGTATATGGAATAATTTGTGCTCACCTGAGAGCAGCACGGTGGTTAGCACTACTGCCTCACGGTATCAGGGTCCTGGGTTCAATTTCAACCTTGTGTGACTGTATGGAGTTTGCATATTCTCCCTGTGACTGCATGGGTTTCCACTGTGTGTTCCAGTTTCCTCCCACAGTCCAAAGTTAGGTGGATTGGCCATGCTAAATGGCTCCATAATGTCCAAAGATGTGCAAATTATGTCGATTAGCCATAGTAAATGTGGGGTTATGGAAATATGGTTGGTGGAGTGTAGATCAGGGTGGGATGCTCTTTGGAGGGTTGGTATACACTCATAGAATCATAGGGATGTACAGCATGGAAACAGACTCTTCGGTCCAACCTGTCCACGCCGAGCAGATTCCCAACCCAATCTAGTTCCACCTGCCAGCACCTGGCCCATATCCCTCCAAATTCTTCCTATTCATATATCCATCCAAATGCCTCTTAAATGTTGCAATTGTACCAGCCTCCACCACATCCTCTGGCAGCTCATTCCATACATGTACCACCCTCTGCGTGAAAAAGTTGCCCCTTAGGTCTCTTTTATATCTTTCCCCTCTCACCCTAAACCTACGCCCTCTAGTTCTGGACTCCCCAACCCCACGGAAAAGACTTTGTCTATTTATCCTATCCATGCCCCTCATCATTTTGTAAATCTCTACAAGGTCACCCCTCAGGCTCCGATGCTCCAGGGAAAACAGCCCCAGCCTGTTCAGCCTCTCCCTATAGCTCAAATCCTCTAACCCTTGCAACATCCTGGGCGGCACGGTGGCACAGTGGCTAGCACTGCTGCCTCACAGCACCAGAGACCCGGGTTCAATTCCCGCCTCAGGTGACTGACTGTGTGGAGTTTGCAAGTTCTCCCCGTGTCTGCGTGGGTTTCCTCCGGGTGCTCCGGTTTCCTCCCACAGTCCAAAGATGTGCAGGTCAGGTGAATTGGCCATGCTA
This sequence comes from Chiloscyllium plagiosum, assembly GCF_004010195.1. Lineage (NCBI taxonomy): Eukaryota > Metazoa > Chordata > Chondrichthyes > Orectolobiformes > Hemiscylliidae > Chiloscyllium > Chiloscyllium plagiosum. The sequence continues at coordinate 19,915,343 of NC_057727.1, forward strand.
AATTGCCCGTAGTGTTAGGTAAGGGGTAAATGTAGAGGTAGGGGTGGGTTGCGGGTTGGTGTGGACTTGTTAGGCCGAAGGGCCTGTTTCCACACTGTAATCTAATCTAATCCTTGTAAAATTGGCCTCTATCTGTACTGTAGTGATGCTATGAGAGGGCAATAGAATGCGCAGCTTTTCGAGGACAGCATCTCTGACAGTGCAGCACTCCTTCAGTGCTGCATTGAAGTACAGGTGCACAATCCTCGATCTGAAATGCTCGGGACCAGCTGGTTTCGGAATTCAGAATTTTTTGAATTTTAGAATAAGTGACAGTTTGATGGTGGAATTTTAAAAATCTTAGCAGAGGAGCAGACTCACTCGGCAAAATGGGCCTTGAGAGTGAATTGAGGCCTGCCCGTGTTGGGCCATCTCCTTACACGTCACATCTGAGTGACACACATTGAGTGGGTGTCGACTTGCGTTAACTCATAGAGTCATAGAGATGTACAGCATAGAAATAGACCCTTTGGTCCAATCCGTCCATGCCGACCAGATATCCCAACCCCATTTAGTTCCACCTGCCAGCACTCGGCCCATATCCCTCCAAACCCTTCCTATTCATATATCCATCCAAATTCTTCTTAAATGTTGCAATTGTACGAGCCTCCACCACTTCCTCTGGCAGCTCATTCCATACACATTCCACCCTCTATGTGAAAAGGTTGCCCCTTAGGTCTCTTTTATATCTTTCCCCTCTCACCCTAACCCTATGCGCTCCAGTTCTGGACTCCCCGACCCTAGGGAAAAGACTTTGTCTATTTACCCTATCCACGCCCCTCATAATTTTGTAAACCTCTATCAAGTCACCCCTCAGCCTCCAATGCTCCAGGGAAAACAGCCCCAGCCTCTCCCTATAGCTCAAATCCTCCAACCCTGGCAACATCCTTGTAAATCTTTTCTGAACCCTTTCAAGTTTCACAACATCTTTCCGATAGGAAGGAGACCAGAATTGCATGCAATATTCCAACAGTGGCCGAACCAATGTCCTGTACAGCTGTAACATGTCCTCCCAATTCCTGTACTCAATACTCTGACCAATAAAGGAAAGCATACCAAACGCTTTCCTCACTATCCTATCTACCTGCGACTCCACTATGAACCTGCACTCCAAGGTCTCTTTGTTCAGCAACACTCCCTAGCACCTTACCATTAAGTGTATAAGTCCTGCTAAGACTTGCTTTCCCAAAATGCAGCACCTTGCATTTATCTGAATTAAACTCCATCTGCCACTTCTCAGCCCATTGGCCCATCTGGTCAAGATCCTGCTGTAATCTGAGGTAACCCTCTTCGCTGTCCACTGCACCTCCAATCTTGGTCTCATCTGCAAACTTAGTAACTGTACCTCTTATGCTCGCATCCAAATCATTTATATAAATGACAAAAAGTTGTGGACCCAGCACCGATCCTTGTGGCACTCCACTGGTCACAGGCCTTCAGTCTGAAAAACAACCCTCCATCACCACCCTCTGTCTTCTCCCTTTGAGCCAGTTCTGTATCCAAATGGCTAGTTCTCCCTGTATTCTGTGAGATGTAACCTTGGTAACCAATCTCCCATGGGGAACCTTGTCGAATGCCTTACTGAAGTCCATATAGGTCACACCTACTGCTCTGCTCTCATCAATCCTCTTTGTTACTTCTTCAAAAAACTCAGTCATGATTTCCCATGCACAAAGCCATGTTGACTATCCCTAATCAATCCTTGCCTTTCCAAGTACACGTACATCCTGTCCCTCAGGATTCCCTCCAACAACTTGCCCACCACCGAGGTCAGGCTCACCGGTCTATAGTTCCCTGGCTTGTCCTTACCGCCCCTCTTAAACATTGGCACCACGTTAGCCAACCTCCAGTCTTCCGGCACCTCACTGTGATTATCAATGCTACAAATAGCTCCGTAAGAGGCCCAGCAATCACTTCTCTAGCTTCCCACAGAGTTCTAGGGTACTCCTGATCAGGTCCTGGGGATTTATCCACCTTTACCCCTTTCAAGACATCCAGCACTTCCTCCTCTGTAATATGGACATTTTGCAAGATGTCCCCATCTATTTCCCTGCAGTCTATATCTTCCATATCCTTTCCCACAGTAAAAACTGATGCGAAATACTCGTTTAATATCTCACTCATTTTCTGCAGCTCCACACAAAGGCTGCCTTGCTGATCTTTGAGGGGCCCTATTCTCTCCCTAGTTACCCTTTTGTCCTTAATGTATTTGTAATAACCTTTTGGATTCTCCTTAATTCTATTTGCCAAAGCTATCTCATGTCCCCTTTTTGCCCTCCTGATTTCCCTCTTAAGTATATTCCTACTTCCTTTATACTCTTCTAAGGATTCACGCGATCTATCCTGCTTATACCCTACATATACCCCCTTCTTTTTCTTAACCAAACCCTCAATTTCTTTAGTCATCCAGCATTTCCTATACCTACCAGCCTTTCCTTTTACCCTAACAAGAATATACTTTCTCTGGATTCTCATTATCTCATTTCTGAAGGCTTCCAATTTTCCAGCTGTCCCTTTACCTGCAAACATCTACCCCCTATCAGCTTTCGAAAATTCTTGCCATTACCGTCAAAATTGACCTTTCTCCAATTTAGCACTTCAACTTTTAGATCTGGTCCATCACTATTTTAAATCTAATAGAAGTATGGTTGCTGGCCCCAAAGTGCTTCCCCACTGACACCTCAGGCACCTGCCCTGCCTTATTTCCCAATAGTAGGTCAAGTTTTGCACCTTCTCTAGTAGGTATATCCACATACTGAATCAGAAATTTTTCTTGTACACACTTAACAAATTACTCTCCATCTAAACCCTTAACACTATGGCAGTCCTAGTCTATGTTTGGAAAGTTAGAATCCCCTACCATAACCACCCTATTATTTTTCCAGATAGCTGAGATCTCCTTACAAGTTTTTTTTTCAATTTCCCTCTGAGTATTTAGTGATCCCAATAAGGTGATCCCAATAAGGTGATCACCCCTCTCTTATTTCTCAGTTCCACCCAAATAACGTCCCCGGATATATTTCCAGGAATATCGTCCCTCTGCACAGCTGTAATCCCTTATCAAAAATGCTATTACCCCGCCTCTCTTGCCTCCCTTTCTATCCTTCCTGTAGCATTTGTAACCTGGAACATTAAGCTGCCAGTCCTGCTGTTTGCACACCAAACAACGTTGTTAATGAGAAAAAAATTTCACAAAAAAACCTTCAGACTTTGGAGCTTTTCGGATAAAGGATTGTCTACCTGTATTAGGTTGCATTATGTGCTCAAGCTGCTGGAAGGATTCCTGAACCTCTGATTTAGATTCTGAGAGTGTAACCAATGAACCAATGCAGACACCCATGCATATTTTTTCAGTACTACTTAGTTTACATTTAAAGAGCTTATCACTTTGAAAGAAATTATTATGAATAATGTAATAATTTATTACTTTAGTACAGAAAAACTCATGGACAAGTTGCAGCATCAGACTTATCAAGATGAGATTCATTCTTTACAAGAAGAGATTAGACTACTAGAGCAACAATCTCAAAACAGTCAAAGTTATATGGGATCGTTTCTGAAAACAATGTAAGTTAAAAGACAAAATTTCAAAACTTTTCTTATTTTGTCAAGATGATACCTGTAGTTTATTTTGTTGGATTAATTTTTAAATTTAGGGCTTTTACAATTAACTTTATTCACTTTTACAAATATAAGTAATGAAAAGAACATGGTTAATGGGATTCTGGGAAGAAGATTTGTCTTATTTAGAAAATAATAATGGGAGACCAAATAAAAATAGGAAGGGGAAAATAGACACATCGAAATACTGTCATATTCAGGATGTCAATGAAATGGTAATATTTGCAGATATTTTCTGATTAATATACTGAGTGCACGATTTTGACATATACACAGGGCATGGCCTCAACAATACCAATCAATTGCTGAAGTTGTTGCCATGATGATTTATTGACAGAACATAACATGGCAAGTCCCTGCACTCATTTTTTTTCTGTCAGTCCCTGTCTGCACCCTGACAACCCTTCATAAATCTCCCAGTTTTTCCACTCTACTCCCACCCCTTTTCCCTTTTTTTGCACCCCTCGCCATTGTCTCTCTGCTTGCCCACATTCACATTGTCCAAATTACTCACCCACCACCCCACACTATCCACCCACTGTCCCATCAATCCTCTACTCTGAGCCTTTGGCCCTCCACTTCCTGGCTCTCTGTCCTTTTGTCACTGCCCCTCCCTTCTTTGATCCATCTCTTTCCTCATTCTCAGTCTCCCATCTCTGCAAAAGGGTTCCTTCCTTGACCACCTTAGCCACTTTCTGTCTGCTTCCCAATCCTGCCATCTCTCAGTCCCTCCACCTGACCATCAATACTCTCGCATCACCTTTCTCTCACAGCATTTCCTGACCCATCTGCTCTCCTGATTCCCGAAAGCATCTATACTCATTATATGCACCTCCTTCTTCACTAGCATTTCACCCTCCTCCTCTTACATTCCCTATCTCCTCACTCCCCTCTGCCCTCCACTCTTTGCATTCATTTCACTCTCCTCCTTGTGTCCTCAGCTCTCTGTGCCTGGGCCCAATGCACTCTTATTCTTCCCTTTCCTTGCTGTCCCCAGTCCCCGCTTCACTGCTTGTTACACCCTGACCCATACTGCCCCCAGCTCTTCTCTACGGCCCCAGTAAAAACTTGCAAAAATTATCAGAGCCAAACTATGATATCCAAAGTGCAGCCAAATTACAGTGTATGTGTAGATCACGGATAACATTGGTCCCAATGGCTAAAGTTGGACCATTGACTTCTATGAATTTGATTTCTTTTCTCTTTTTTTTAGCGATATGCAACGAGAACAGTTCAATGTGCGAAATCATGAATCATGGAAATGCTCAAATACTGATTTAGAAGCACAAATTGATCAGGCAGAATCTCAGATTGCGTTGCTAACTCAGTTAACTGGCATTGGCTTCACCAAATGCATCATGACAACAGTAGGAAAAGGTAAATTGCATTACATGTATGTGGTTCCCAGAAGATGGATGTCAAAATTATGATTTATAATTTACGATTATGAGCTCCAACGTAAGGTGGAGCAAGCTTTTAATAACAAGGAAGTGTTGCATGCAGAGAGTAGGGAAGTGGGAGGCACTGTAAAGGAAAATTCTGCAAGTCTCGATTTATCTAAGAGATACAATTCTTGACAAAACTGAGGACACATCGGAGATGTTCGGGAGGAAAGCTGTTAGCTTTGGAAGAAAATCTTTGGAAGGATATGCCATTGCCTGCGGTGATGGAGGGAGAGTCACATGCTCCAGCAAAACACATGGTTCAGCGTGTATGATTCTGGAGAAACATGAAGGTAGCTTCATCTGGAGCTCTCAAATTGTGTGTGCCTCCCACATACCATACTGAGGAACATAAATGGGCAAGTAAATAAACTTTTAGAAAGGAAGAAAAATAGTTCGATCTTTAGATAAATAAGAGGTGCTGCATTTTGGAAAGGCAAATCAGGGACAGGACTTAGACACTTAATGATAAAGTCCTGGGGAGTTCTGCTGAAGAAAGAGACCTTGCAAGTTTTTAGTTTCTTGCACGTGGAGTCCAGGTTGACAGGATGTGAATAAGGCATTTGGTTTGCTTGCCTTTATTGGTCAGTGCTTAGAGTATAAGAGTTGGAAGGTCATGTTGTGGCTGTACAGGACATTGGTTAGGCCACTTTTGGAACACTGCGTGCAGTTCAGGAAGAATGTTGTGAAACTTGAAAGGATTCAGAAAGGATTTATAAGGATGTGGGTCAGGGTTGGAGACTTTGAGCTATGGGAAGAGGCTGAATAGGCTGGGGCTATTTTCCCTGGAGCGTTGGAAGCTGAGGGTAACCTTATGGAGGTTTATAAAATCATGAGGGACATGGGTAGAGTAAATAGACAAGGTATTTTCCTTGGATGAGGGAGTCCAAAACTAGAGGACATCGGCTTGAGGTGAGAGGGAAAAATTTAAAAGGACCTAAGGGGCAACTTTTTCATGCAGAGGGTCGAGTATGTATGGAATGAGCTGCCAGAAGAAGTGGTGGAGGAGGGTACAATTACAACATTTAAAAGGCATCTTGGTGGGTTGATGAATAGGAAGGGTGATTTTTGAGAAGATTTGTAGCTCAGGTTGAGGTTCAGGTTGTACGTTTAGAGGGATATGGGCCAAACACTGGCAAATGGGACTAGATTAATTTATAATATTTGGTTGGCATGGCTGAGTTGGACTGAAGAGACTGTTTCCATGCTGTACAGCTCTATGACTCAAGGATTCTATATCGACATTTATGTAGTCAACCTGTTGGAGGATTAAAGACATCTGTTTCAAGTAAAAGGTTTGACATTCTCTCGGAGATGAATATCTATTTTAGAACAAATAAGTCAAAATAATGAGAGAGGAAAAAGGACTTCTAAATTCACATTTTATTGCACGGAACTTGGGTCTTTCTGAAAAATGTTAATTTTTCATTTGACAATTATTGGATCATTTCACAAGAATATAAGTTGAAGAGGAAGTACACATGCAGTGCAGTGGTATTGTCCATACCTCTGGCCCAGTTGGCGTTGGTACAAGTCCTGCCTTCTCCAGAGGTTTGTAATAATGTCACTGAACAGGTTGATTGGAAAATATACATAAATTCAAGGGGAAAGCCAACATTCACATTGTATGAGAGGAGAGTGCTGATTGGTTGGCAGTTGAACTTTGGTAGAGGAACCACAGTGAACCACACGTTGGGGCCAGCTCTGTTTGACACTATCAACTCCTCTCAGAACAGCAATAAGAGCTCTGTGTAAAATGATATTGTCAACTTTGACCCTTGTGAATGGAGATATGCAGCAGAAAAATATTTCATAATCTGATATGAATCAGCATAAGCTTTTAATCTTAACAAGCTAAGATGTGTGTGATGGTGAGAAGTAGAACTGTTTCATTGTTACATCAGGAGGTAAGCTACTTTTTGGCAGGACTCGGCACTTGTGGGCGGAGCGTGGCCTTAGATTCAATCACCTTCATGCCAAGTCTGTTTTGAAACTGAATGTGAAGTTTCAAGTTCACATCCCAAAATATTGGAATAAAAATTGTCATTCACAGTTTGGTACTGAAAATTTGCTTGACGTTTTTAATGAAGTGTTTTCATCCTATTAAATTTATTTTCAGGTAATGACAAAAGAAAACAATACAGACTGTCAGGCTACAGTCATTCACTGCAGTTTGACCTTGAATTTGAACTAATGGAGGTTCAGGTATGTATATTATTCACGGGGATTAAAATGGGAATTAACTATCCAAGTATACTTGTCCTATTGAGAGGACAGACAGAAGGGCAGAGGATTTGGGGTTGCTGTGCTAGTAAGAAATGAAATTAAATTGACAGCAAGAAGTGATATAATTGGAAAGCATTGAATCTATGTGGGTAGATTTCAGGAAATGCAAAGGAATAAAGACCCTGATGGGAATCATGTACAGGCCTTGCAACAGTAGTCAGGATGTGGGGAAGAGCATAAATCTGAAAAAAAGGAATGTAAGAAAGACACTTTTATAATAATCATGGGGGTCTTCAATGTGCAGGTGAACTGGAAAAATCAGTTTGGCCGTTGAGCAGAATACTTACGAGATGTTATTTTTGGAGTAGTGTGTGGTAGAGCCCACTAGGGTACAGGTTTGGCGATGTGTAATGAGGCAGACGTGATTAGGAGCTTTAAGATAAATGAGACCCTTTGGGACAGTGACCATAATAGAATAGGATTTACCTTCCTATTTGAGAGGCTGAAGCTGGAATCAGATACAACGTTATTTCAATTGAGTAAAGGTAATTACAAAGACTGAGAGAGAAGCTGGCCAGATTTGATTGGAAGGGGAGTCTAGCATAGAAGACAGTGGAGCAGCACTGGCAGGTGTTTCTGGGGCTAATTTGGGCGGCAGAGCAGAAATTCATCCCAAAGAAGAAGAAGCATACGCAGGGGAAGACGAGGAGAGAGAGTGAGGACTGCAGATGCATGAGATCAGAGTCAAGAGTTTGGTGCTGGAAAAGTAAAGCAGGTCAGGCAGCATCCGAGGAGCAGGACAATCGACATTTCAAGCATTAGCCCTTCATCAGGAATGGGTGAAGATGAGGCAACCATGGCTGAGAAGGGAACTGAGGGTCAGCATTAAAGCAAAAGAAAAGGCATACAGTGTGGTCAAGATTAATGGGAACCCTTTAAAAACCACCAGACGATAACTTAAAAATCAATAAGGGCTGTGAAGATGAAATATGTGAGTAAGTTAGTTAATAATATGAAAGAAGGTGGCAAGAGTTTTTAGTTGTCTAAAAAGGAAAGAGAGAGGCAAGAGTGGATATTGGACAGTTGGAAATTGGGACTAGTGATAGGAAACAAAGAAATGGCAGAGGAACTGACATTAGTTTTCACAGTGGAAGATGCCAGCAGCATTCCGGAACTTTAATAGAGTCAGGGGGCAGGGATGAGTGTAGTATTCATTATTAGGAAAAGGTGTTGGAGAGGCTGAAAGGTCTGAAATTACCTGGACCAGATGGGCTACTCCCCAGAGTTCAACAGAAGGTAGTTGAGGAAATTGTGGAGGTATTGATGGTGATCATTTTGGAATCACTGGAGTCAGGGAGGGTCCAAAAGGACTGGAAAACTGCAAATGTAACACCCCTGTTTAAGAAGGGAGGGAAGTAAACAACAGGAAATTATAGGCTGGTTAACCTGATGCCGGTTGTTGGTCAGATTTTAGAATCCATTATGAAGGGTGAGATTGCGGAGTACTTGGAAGTGCATGATAAAATATTGCTGAGTTAGCACAGCTTTGACAAGTGGAAGTCATGCCTGACGAATCTGTTAGAATTCATTGAGGAGATAATAAGCAAGATAGAACAAGGAGAGCCCATGGATGTGATCAGTTAGGATTTCCTGAAGACATTGAATAAGGTGCTGCACAGTCGGCTGTTAAATACGATGTGGCAAAAGTAAGAACTGCAGATGCTGGGGATCAGAGTCTAGATTAGAGTGATGCTGGAAAAGCACAGCAGGTCAAGCAGCATCCGAGGAGCAGGAAAATTGATGTTTCGAGCAAAAGCCCTTCATCAGGAAGGGCTTTTGTCTGAAACGTCGATCTTCCTGCTCTTTGGATGCTGCCTGACTTTCTGTGCTTTTCTAGCACCACTCTAATCTAGAGACTGTTAAATGAGATGAGTCCATGGTGTTGGGGACAAAGTATTGCAATGGATAGAGGATTGGTTGACTGGCAGAAAGCAGGGTTAAAGCATGCTTTTCAGGATGGAAGCGTTATTGTAACCACAGAGGTTATTGTTGGGGCCACAACTATTCACGTTATATATTAAAGATCTGGAAGAAGTAACTGATGGCGTTGTTGCTAAGTTGGCCGATGACACAAAGATATGTGGAGGGACAGGTTGTGTTGAGAAGGGGGAAAGGCTATTGAAAGATGTGGCCATGCTAGATGAGAGGCCAATGAAATGGACAATAGAACACAACGTAACACAATGTAGCCAAGTGTGAGATTATGCACTTCAGTAGGAAGAATGCAGGCATAGTCTATTTTATAAATGAGGAAAGGCTTTGGGAATTTGAAGTACAAAGAGACTGTGGAGTCCAAGTGCAGGACTGTCTTAAGGTTAACATGTAGGTAGGTATGAAGGCAAATGCAAGTTAGCACTCACTTCAGGAGGGTTAGAATACAAGAACAGAGATGCACTGCTGAAGCAATATGAGGCTCGGGTCAGACTAAATTTAGAATTTTGTGATCAATTGGGGACCCTGTATATAAGGAAGGATTTGCTATCCTTGGAAGGTGTATAGAGGAGGTTTGCAAGAATATCCTGGGAATGAAGGATTTGTCATAATGAGGATTCTTCATCTTTACTCGATGGAGTTTAGAAGAATGGAGGTAGAGGGATGGATTCTGATTGACATTGACAGAATACTGGGAGGCCTGGATAGAGCGGACATCGAGAAGATGATTCCATGAGTAAGAGAGACTCGGACCCAAGGTACATCTTCAGTGAAGGACGAATCTTTTGAACTGAAATAAGAATGGATTTCTTTAGCCAGAAGGCGTTTAATCCGTGAAGCTCATTGCCTTAGCGGACTGTGGGGGCCAAATCTTTAAATGTATTTAAGACAGATTAATTCTTGATTTGTAATAGGATCAAGGATTATAGGGAGAAGGCAGGAGAATGTGGTTGAGAAACAGAAAATATGGTGCGGCATGGTGGCTCAGTGGTTAACACTGCTGCCTCAAACACCAAAGACCCAGGTTCGATTCCACCCTCGTGTTTGCACGTTCTCGCCCTGTCTGTGTGGGTTTCCTGAGCTGTTCAGTTTCCTCCCACAGTCCAAAGATGTGCAGATTAGGTGGATTGGCCATAGTATCAGGCGAGTTGGTTGAGCCATAAGATATGCAGAGTTACAGAGGATAGGGTAAGGGAGTGGGTGTGGAAGAGACAGTGTTCAAAGGGTCGGCATAGACTCAATGTGCTGAATGGCATAAGTCCACTCTGTAGAGATTCTATGAACATATCAGCTCTGATCGAATGGCAGAGCAGATGTGATGGGCTGAATGGCCTGATTCTATTCCAAATCTTCAGGTTTGCTTCTAAGTCTTACACTGTATGACATAATCATCAGGATAGATGAAAAAAAAATCCAAGTCTATAATTTTTCCCTTGAATTAGGGCAGCACAGTGGCTCAGTGGTTAGCACTGCTTCCTCACAGCGCCAGGGACCTGGGTTCGATTCCAGCCTTGGGCGACTGTGTGGAGTTTGCACATTCTTCCCGTGTCTGTGTGGGGTTCTTCCAGGTGCTCTGGTTTTCTCCCACAGTCCAAAGATTTTCAGGTCAGGTGAATTGGCCATACTAAATTGCCCATACTAAATTGCCCATAGTGTTAAGGGCATTAGTCAGAGGGAAATAGGTCTGGGTGGGTTACTCTTCAGAGAGTCGTTGTGGACTTGTTGGACTGAAGGGCCAATTTCCACACTGTAGGGAATCTAATGTAATGTAGGGAATCTGATGTACAAAAATTGCCATTTGGTTTTCAGACGCAAACAATTTGGAATATGCGACCAACTCAATTTAAACACAGGAGCCACTGTGTATCCATGATGACTTACATTTTGCCATCTACACTTTCACAAACAGGAATGATACTAAATAGATAAGGTTAGCTAGAATTTTTAATGGTATTGAACACATGCAACAATCAAACTTTGCTATGTCACCTCATATAATTTTAATTGTAGAAATCAATGTCGAACCCCCTTCCAGACTAGTTATCCACTGAACGAGAATTTAAACTTGCTCACCCCTCGCAGCTCAAGATTGGGTTGTGACAAATTCTTACAAGTTGTAAAAGCATTCTGGCATTGTATAATATGCATTCAATACTATATTTAATATGCTGTGATTTCAATGAATTTTCCAAAAGTAACTTGCAGCAGATGGCACTGTTTACTTACATATACATCCATACTTTCAAATAGAACATAAAACAGTATAGCACAGTACAGGCCCTTCGGCCCTCGATGTGCCAACTTTTTGTCCTACTCTTAAGATCAAACTAACCTACATACCCTTCATTTTACTGTCATCCATGTGCCTTTCCAAGAGTCACCTAAATGTCCCTAATGTATCTGACTCCACTAACACTGATGGCAGTGCATTCCATGCACCCACCATTCTCTGTGTAAAGAACCGACATCTGACATCTTCTCTAAACCTTTCTCCAATCACCTGAAAATTATGCCCCCTCGTGATGGCCATTTCTGCCGTAGAAAAAAAGTCTCTGGTTATCCTCTCTATCTATGCCTGTCATCATCTTGTACACCTCTGTCAACTCAACTCTCATCCTTCTTCGCTCCAGTGAGAAAAACCCTAGCTCCCTCAATCTTTCTTCATAAGACATAACCTGCAGTCTAGGCAGCATCCTGGTAAATCTCCTCTGCACCCTCTCTAAAACTTCCACATCCTTCCTATAATGAGGCTACCAGAACTGAATGCAATATTCCAAGTGTGGTCTAACCAGGGCTTTACAGAGCCTGGAGCATAACCTTGCGGCTCTTAAACTCATTCTCCCTGCTAATGAAAGCCAACATGCGAAATGCCTTCTTAACAACCCTATCAACTTTGAAGGTTCTATGGATGTGGACCTAAGATTCCTCTGTTCCTCCACACTGCCAAGCATCCTGCCTTTAACCCTATAATCTGCATTGAAATTCAACCTTCCAAAATGAATCATTTCACATTTTTCCAGATTGAAATCCATCTGCTACTTCTCAGCCCAGCTCTGCAACTTGTCAATGTCCCATTGAAACCTACAACAGCCCTCCACAATTTCCAAAACTCCACCAGCCTTGGTGTCATCAGAAAACTTACTAACCCCCATCCTTCCACTTCCTCATCCAAGTCATTTATATGATTCACAAAGAGAAGTGGTCCCAGAACAGTCCCTGCGGAACACCACTGGTCTCCGAGCTCCAGGCTGAATATTTTCCATCTACCACCCTCTGACTTCTATGGGCCAGCCAATTCTGTATCCAAACAGCCAAATTTCCCAGTATCCCATGTCTCCTTATTTTCTGAATGAGCCTACCATGGGGAGTCTTATCAAACACCATGCTAAAATCCATGTACACAAGATCCACTGCTCTATCTTCATCAATGTGTTTTGTCACATCCTCAAAGAATTCAGTAAGACTTGTGAGACGTGAAGTGTCCCTCACAAAACCATGCTGACTATCTCTTAATCAAACTATGCTTTTCCAAATGATCATAAATCCTGTCTCTCAGAATCTTCTCCAATAATTTGCCCACCACTGACATAAGACTGACTGATCTGTAATTCTCATGGTTGTCCCTGTTCCCTTTCTTGAAAAAGGGCCTAATATTTTCCACCCTCCAATCGTCTAGTACTACTCTAGTGGACAGTGAGGGTGCAAAGATCATCGCCAAAGGCACAGCAATCTCTTCCCTCACTTCCGGTAGTAACCTTGGGTA